>NW_011934213.1:369600-378233 GCF_000733215.1 Auxenochlorella protothecoides
CCCGCCCCCCCCCCCCCCCCCCCCCCCCCCTGCGCCCAGCCCACCTCGCGCCGCAGGCCAGTGACCGTGGACACCAGTTGGTGCACGGTGGCAAAGCTCTCCAGGGCCATGAGGGAGGGCACCTGCACAGAGCCGGGAACGCAGACTCGGCCCAGGTCGTTGCGCAACAGGTCCACGATCATCAGGTTCTCCGCGCGCTCCTTGTCGGAGGCTGGAAGGGTGTTTGGAGGATGGAGGGTGACAGGTGAGGCTGGGCGGCAGGGGTCTGGCCTGCAGTCCTCCTGGATGACAGGGTCCATGCCCAGGCCCACCCCCTGACACACCTTCCAGCTCGGCGGCGGAGGCCGCGTCGGCCACGGGGTCCTTGGGGTGGCGAGGGGCGGTGCCCTTGATGGGTTTGGCCTCCAGCACCCCACCGCGATCTCCTCGCAGGAAGCGCTCGGGGGAGGAGCAGCAGATCTGTAGGGAAGACGGGGTGTGCAATGAAGAGAGCCAGTGTGAGCAAGTGTGGATTGCGTAGGTGCCCTTTTCTCGATGTAGGACCCAGGAGACATGCCGGACTGCACCTGCGCCCAAACAAGCACAGTGCCAGTGCGACTGAGCACATTGAGCCCCCCATCATGATCTCAACATCTCACCTGGGGCCCGCCGTGGGCGCCGAAGTCGAGCCAGGCCGCGTAGGGGGCCGGATTCAGGGCGCGCAGGGTACGGTAGAGGGGCCAGGCCGGGGGCGCGCCCTGCCTGGTCAGCTGCGTCGTCAGGCACAGCTCGTACGACTCGCCGTCGTGCATGGCCTGGCGGTGGTGTGGCAGGAAATGGTGTTGGAGTCACACAAGCCACAACGTGCCCTGATGAGACGGCCCAATGGCAGGCGGTCATGGCAGACGTGTGCACCTGTCTTCCTTCCAACCCAGCAGAAGTCTGCTCCTCGATTGAAAACAATCCTCCCAGCCATCATCCCAACAACAGCGCCCTCAACCTGCAGGCATGCCCGAATGTTGTCCAGATATCTCTCATGCCGCTCCCGGGGCTGGAAGTCTAGCACAGGGTCTGGGCTGGGCACGGGATCCTGTGGAGCACCGGCGGCCCCAGCGCCAGGAGTGGTCTCCCCATCCGGCTCCCCTGCCACCGCCTGCACTGCCTCTAGCATGCCTGCGACCCAGGCCTGCGCCTCATCGGCCGCCCGGCCGTCGCCCTGAATGTGGCACGCCAGCGCGTACACCTCCCCAGTGGCGCAGTCCAGCGCCAGCAGGCGGTCCGCCCAGACGAGTGAGGCGTGGGGCGGGTTTCCGGCCACATCGGCGGCCAGCCCTGCCCCCGGCCCCAGCTCGGTCCCCAACTCGTAGCCTATGTAACCCACCCAGCCGCCCCAGAAGTCAAAGGGCAGGTCGGCGGCGGCGACCGCCGCCGCCGGGCAGAGACGTCGCGCCTGCACGTCCTCGTCCAACCAATCCCAGAAGCCGCCGGGCAGGCGATGGGTTGTCGTGGATGCAGAGGCACCCCCTTCTCCGCTCAACCCCTCCTCCAGCACACCATCACCCAGGTAGGAGGCCGTGCGCCAGAGCGCGCCACCCTTGCCAGAGCCCATGAAGGACCAGCGGCCGCCGCGGTCGGTCACCGCGCTGTCCAGCCACCAGGCGTGCGGCGCGGGGCGGAAGAGGCGCTCAAACACGCGTGGCGCGGCGCCGAGAGAGCTCGGCAGCGCGCCCTTCCCTAACCTGGCATGCACCAGGCCGAGGTCGATCCTGGCGCTGAGCGGAGTGCCAAGGACCGGGCCGCATGAGTCGTCGGTGCATGGGTAGGGACGCGGGATTGGAGCCGTTCCTGGCGGGCCTGCGCGCAAGCGACGTGCAGAATCTTCAGTGATACACAGTGAAGATCGTGCGCCGCAGCATGGCACACGATCCGCATGCCTCATTCAAGCTGAGGCGCAGGCAGGGCACCGCGGCATGATAGCAGCACAAGCATACACTTCAACAGGCATACGCTGCCCGGCAACTCTGGTCCACCTTGTGGCAGCAGGCCCTCGGGAAGGGTGAGCGCCGGGGCGCCGTGAAACTCGTGCGCCAGGGTCAGGAAGTTGCGGAGCAGGGCCGGGCCCCACCGCGTGGCCACGCTCTCCGGGTGGAATTGGACGCCGTGGTAGGGCAGGGTGGCGTGGGAGATGGCCATCACCGCCTCGTCGGGGGGCGCCAGCGCCCAGGCGGTGGCGTGAAGGCAGGCCGGCAGGCTGGCCTGGGGCACCTCCAGGGAGTGGTACCGCACCACCTGCCACTTAGGGCCTGCTCTCAAAGATGTGGGGGGGTGGGATATGAGGGGTGTGCATGGGGAATAGGTGGTGGGGCTGGCAGCTGGGGTGCATGCCGCAGTGACTCATAGCAGTTTCCAGCAGGGCCTGCTCTGGTGGAATGGTCACGGGTCCCCCCGCGATGGTGCAGCTCGCTGTGAGGCGAGGCAGCGCCGCATCCGTATGCAATAAAGTCAGAGCAGGATGCGGCATCCTTGTCCCGCCTGCTCACCCGAGGGGATGCCGTGGAAGAGGGCGTGCCCACTGTGCCTGACCCCGCTCAGGCGGCCATGCATGGGCCCGCAGGCAGCATGTCGCACCTCGGCCCCAAAGGCGAGTGCCAGGGCCTGCATGCCCAGGCACACCCCCAGCACTGGGATGGGGGTGCGCTCCCGCAGGAGGTGCATGCTCACGCCGATGTCGCTGGGCCTGGCTGGCGTGCCCGGGCCGGGCGACAGCACCACCGCCTGGTACAGCCCCCGCTCCAGATCCCTGCGCAGCTCTGGCCACTCCACTTCATCGTTTCTGATCACCTTTGGAGGGGCTGCAGGGAGCGGGGGGTGTAAGGCACACTAATAGAGATGGATGGGTTTGTGGAGTGACTCGGGCTCACGGGCGTGCCCTGCAGCCCGAGTGACCGAAGAGAATGCACCATTCCTCAGACCCACCTCCGTACACCTCGGCGATGCCCTGATACAGATTATATGTGTATGAGTCATAGTTGTCAATGAGCAATGTGCGCAGGGGATTGATGGCAGGATCCATGGTCAGGACAGCGTCTACGACCAGGGGCGGACGATAGTGGACAATGGAGTGCAGGGGTGGGTCTCACTCGCACATCACATATTGATCTCGCAGCCCCCAATGTGGGGTCGAATGGCGCTTGGGCAAATGCAGATCGGCACATCGCCAGTCGCGTGCCTTTGCCATTGCGCCGCGCGGTGCGGAAATGTGAGGCGCGAGCGCGGTGGCGTTTTTAAGTCCGGAACTTCAAGTCTCGAGCCATCGCGACCACAGGGCTTCAGTGTGCATCGCTTGCGAGTGCTCCGTCAGGTCACTCCACCTTTGTCGCGATTCATACCATCGGCCTCCCTGCATGGTATGATACGGCTCGCACCCTTGCCGACACGCGCTTCAACCTTATGTCGATTCTTTGTTCCGAGACAGGCGCGCACCAGGACAGCGTGCGCTGCTGAGGCGGATCCCTTCAACCAGCTGTTCCAGAAGAGAAAACCTACGGGCTTACGGCCCAGTTACTGGCTGAACAGCCAGGATTCCATCCAGTCCCAGCTGAAGGCAAGCAGTGTTGGCCTGTGGGTGCCCTGCCCTATGCGCTGCGATTCACACCTCCCAGGCACTGCTGTGTGTTTTGCATGGTGGCCATAAGACAATGACTGACCCTTGTCCTCCAAACTCTTTCTCCAGGCCTTGGCTGCAAATAACAAGCCCTACCTGGACCATGGCATCGAGGTTGCCTACCGCTTTGCTGGATTTGACCCCTTCGCTCGCAGCCAGTATTTCGGCATCAGCCTCGACTTGGGGCAGTTTGAGAGGTACCGCAGGATATTCTACACTCCTCTGTACAGGGTGAGGTTGAGGGCGTGTGGAGTCTGCTGCTGCAATCCCTGCATCAGCTCACATCAGCACTGACCTGGCATTAAGAATATCAGAGAGGCCTGGACCTTGACCTTGTAGCACTGTTTCCTTCACTGTCCTCTCAAAAAACGGCAACATGAATTCCCATTCTGTCCCCCCCTCAGCCACTGCTGGGTCACACCTCTGTCGAGATTCTAAGTCAGCTTGAGGTGGACGATGTTTCCCTGGTTACTCGTGTCTTGGTCACTAATTCTTTCCGGAGGGAGGAACAGGTGTATGAGGTATGTGGGCCTGGGGCGGCAACCCGAGGGTCTATGGCTGTGTGGGAATCAATCCTCCTGAAGGAACAGATGCAAACCAAACTTCCCTCATGCAGTTGAGCCTGAGACGTCGAGTGGGTGGCAGATTCGATGGAGCCTGGTTCACTGAGTCACTGATCGCCGAGGGTTCCAGCAGGCAGACGCTGTATGGCGTGATCTGAAGGCATCTCAAGGCGGGGCGCAGACAGGTGGGGTACTTGCAGAGTGGCAGACGGTGAGAATGTGTGGCAATCCCCACACCGTCTGTACAGTGGCCCTGGTCCCTCATCTGAATGCCTCAAAACCTCCAATGCAGTGTCCTCAGCAGCAAGGGTATACCAGCATGCTGGCAGCCTGGGGCGTTGGTCTCGCAATCATGTCATGTTTTACTGTGTGAATGCTCGAATAATGTACCCTGTACACGTACTGGATCCTCCAAGCTGTAAGATACAATGCCGTCGTCACTGCCTCGACTGGTAGAACTGGAGTCATAGGAAGATGAAGGGCGCGCGGTCGGTACCACCCCTGAAGGGCGCGACATTGTCGACGGATCAGTCCCACGCACAGCTTCGCCTGCCCTTCACTGGCCTCCAGCACCCATTTGAGATCGGAATAGTGATGCCAAGAATGCCCAGCTGTCTCCCGGGAGCCCGCCCGGGGCAAGCTGGCACGTCGACAGCTGTATCTGAGCAGTCGTGGAGGCAGCCATGAGATCGCGACGGAACCTACCTCTCAGTTAGGGCCAGCCTCTTCCAATGCCGGTCCCAGTCATTGTGGTGGCCGGCACGGCCAGCGGGGTGGGCAAGACCTCGGTGGCCACGGGCCTCATGGCAGCCCTGAGGTGGGTTGCGCCAGGGGAGCTTTGAGACACCCGGGGGCCTGCCTGTCGCGGTGTGCAATCCCAAATCGTACTCATGTATCACATATCCGCACTGCAGGGCCAAGGGGCTGCGTGTGCAGGCCTTCAAAGTCGGTCCAGGTGCGACTGCTCTGGCCTGTGCAGCGGGGGGGGCAGCGGGGCAGACATTCCTCTTCCTGGGCCCAGGCTTGCAGGATTCCAGCACTTCAGTTGCACGCCCTTGTGGGCATGGATGAAGTCGGCACACCAGTCCCGCCCCTCGCCGGACCCGCCCGCGCAGCGCCCTCGTCCTCGTCAATCACACCATACGCTCACCACGATACCTCCTTCTTCCCGAATCCCAACCAGATTTCCTGGACCCCATGTACCACGAGCTGGCCACGGGGTCCCCCTCTTTAAACCTGGACGGGTGGATGCTGACGCGCGAGGCGGTGTGCGCCACCTTCGCCCGCGGCGCCGCGCGCGCCGATATCGCGGTGGTGGAGGGTGTGATGGGCCTCTTCGACGGCCTGGACGGCGCCACCGAGGCCGGCTCCACTGCGCAGTTGGCCAAGTGGCTGCGCGCGCCCGTCCTCCTGGTCCTGGACTGCTCCGCCGCCGCGCGGTCGCTGGCCGCCACCGTCCGCGGCTTCCGCGACTTTGACCCCGGTGTCGACCTGGCCGGCCTGGTGCTCAACCGCGTGGCCGGTGCCGCGCACGCGCGCTGGCTGCGCGATGCGCTGGCCGCCGGCGGCCTGGCCGAGCTGGCGGTGCTGGGGGGGCTGCCCAGCGTGCCCAGCGTGGCGCTCCCCGAGCGCAACCTGGGCCTGCAGGTGCCGGGGGAGGACCCGGGCGGCGCGGCCGCGGCGGTGGAGGCGCTGGGCGCGCTCATGGCCTCCCATCTCGACCTGGATGCGCTGGTGGATCTGGCGGCACGGGCGGGGTCCGGGAAGGACGGCCCGGCGCGCGCGCTCATCGGCCCGCCGCCCGCCCCCCCGCTCCCCTACCGCCTGTCGGAGGAGGAGCGGGAGGCGCCGGTGCGAATCGCCGTGGCGCGGGACGAGGCCTTCTGCTTCTACTACCACGAGAACCTGGCGCTGCTGGAGGCGGCGGGGGCGGAGCTGGTCTACTTTTCGGCCCTGCACGAGCCCCTGCCAGGGGGAGTGGCGGGAGTCTACCTGGGCGGCGGCTACCCTGAGCTGTGAGTGATGCAGGGTGCGGGGGGGTGGAGGGGAGGACTGTGGAGTCGAGGCCCAGGAACGCACTCAGGTAGGAGCGGAGGCACATACGTCTGGAGACTGTGCCTCTGTGAAGTGATTGATCGCACACCTTCTCCAACCCTCCATCTGGCCTCCAAACAAACTGCAGGCACGCCCAGGAGCTGTCCAAGAACACGGCCCTGCGCGCCGGGCTCAAGGCGTTCAGCGCGGCTGGCGGTGTAATCTACGCCGAGTGCGGGGGGCTCATCTTCCTCTCGCGGGCGGTGCAGCCTGAGGAACACGGCGGTGACTTTCCCATGGGTGCGCTGAGGTTATGTGTGTCTTTGGGTGTGTTTGGGGGTTTGGGGGATTATTGTCACAGTGCTGCTTGTGGTCAAGGCATATCTATACTGGGAGGAAAAGTTGGCAAGACTATCTGCCCTTTGGACTGTGCATCCCCATCACTGGGATTTTAAACCCACTGTACAATGCGCGACCCCCGCCTCCTCCTGAACAACCTCAAATGCAACACCGCAGTGGGCGTGTTTGGGTTCAAGACGGTGCTCACCCACCGCATGACCATGGGGTACGTGGAGGTGGAAACAACAAAGAACAGCGTGCTGATGGCGCCGGGGCGCACCGCGCGGGGGCAGGTCTTCCACTACACCGAGATCGTCGAGGTGTGTGTGGTCTAGGCTTTCAGGCAGACATGTGACAGGCCGGCAGAGGGGCGACAGGGCTGATCGGGATGCCTCGTTACCTCGGGGTGTATGATGATGCGGTAGCTGTACTTTTAGGCCATGCCCTACACATTTCTCTAGTGAGCCAAAGCGCGTAAGCACCTCCTTCGCCCCACTCCTTGCCCCTCGTTGGCCCACCTCCATGTACCTCCCCGCCCATGCAGGAGCATGTGGTTGCCAGTGTCGCCCAGCACAAGGGCGACGCCGGGGCGGCCTGGGTGTCCACTTACACCGCACGCCCCCAGTTCCCCGGCGCCGAGGAGGTGGTGGAGGGGTTTAGCGTGCGCAATACCCTGGCCTCCTACATCCACCTCCACTTTGGCTCCTGCCCCGAGCTCGCATCGGACCTTGTGGCGGCTTGCCGCGCGGCCGACGTCGCGACCCTGCACGCCGCGGCCGTGGGCGCGGCGCGCGCCGCGCTCGCGGCGGCCACCATGCCCGCAGTGCCGTCGAGGGTGAGGCGGCGGTATTATTGGGGGGGGGAGGAAGGGGGGGTGGGATGGGAAGGGGGCGGGTGCCTCTTCAGCTGATTCTTCCATGCTCTTGGATTCTTCAACCTAGTGATTGTATCCTCACACTGTACACACACTCCAGACCTGCCATCACCTGCCCCTGCAGGGCTCCATGTATGGCGTGCGCTCCTCCAACGACCTGATGGGCATGGGGGATGACAGGCGGCAGATGTCGTACGAGATCCCTGCGGGCATGATGCCGCATGTGGGCCACTCTGATTTGGCAGAAGGTGGGCCTGCCAGGCCTTGTGGGCAGTGGACCTTGCAGTGTGCTGACTGGCGCCACCAGGGCATGCGGGGAGGGAGATCACCCTGGCCATGTAGAGGAAGTGCTTGGGCACACACAGCGTCAGGCCCTGCCGTTCCCCGCCCCTATCCCGGCCCCCCTCGCCCTCAACCCCTCCACCTCCCACCGCCCTCGACCCCGTCACAGGCCGCGCGGCATCCATCACGCCGCCGCCCGTGGGGCGCACCATCACGATATATCCCGCCGCCGGCATCCCGCGCGCGGCCAGCTCGACGGGCTTGGACCACAACGAGTGCTTCGCGGGGCAGACGCCGCCCACGCTGTCCCCGCGCGATCCCGGGTCCCTGGACCTCCAGCCGCAGCGGGGCGCCGCGCCGGGGCGGGCGGGTGCCGGATGGGCGCGGGGCGGCGCCGCGGCGCCGCGGGGCGGCCAGCACAGCGCCTCGGCGGCCTCGCTGCTGGCCGCCGGCCCCGGCCAGGGCCAGGGCGGCATGAGCCGCAGCGCCTCCCACGCCGCGCTGCTCAGCCGCTCGCCCAGCCAGCCGGCGCTGGGCCTGGTCCTGCCCCCCTGGCCGGCCGGCGGGCGGGGCGGGGCCGGCCGCGCCGCACGCGCGGCGCGGCAGCGAGGATGCTGGCGGCCCCGGCCGCGCCACACCCGGCGCAACGCCCACGGCCCGCAGCTCCATGGCCGGCGGCTTGTCCGAGGCCGGCGGCGCGCTGACCTGGCAGCCCAACGACCGCATCGTCAGCCTGGGTCCGGGGGCCAGCGAGGTACTGTGGGCGCTGGGCCTGGGCGCGCGCGTGGTGGCCGTGTCGGACGCCTGCGACTGGCCGGCCGAGGCGGCCGGCCGCCCGCGCGCCGCGCGGCGTCTGGCCACGGGCGCGCGCGCGGCGGCGCGGCGCGGGGACGTCGAG
>NW_011934213.1:378994-428557 GCF_000733215.1 Auxenochlorella protothecoides
GTGGCGGACGCTCGGCGCCGCGGTGGCCGCGCGCCTGGGCGTCGGCGGGCCCCATGGCGGGACGAGGAGGGGCGGCGGCGCGGTGCCGCGATCCAGCTCGACCCCCGGCCGCGCCGTGCCGGGGAGCGATGCCGCCCCGGCCCCAACCCTCGCAGCGCGCCTGTCGCTGTACGTGGACGAGCGCATGCTGGCGCGGGAGCGCCCCGGGCTGGTGGTGGTGGAGGACGAGGGCGACGCGGCCGAGGCGCTGTGCGACGCGCTGGTGGCGGTGGGCCTGCAGGCCGGCACGGCCGTGGTGTGCCTGCGCCGGCGCTGCCTGGCCGACGTGCTGGAGGCCATGCTGGAGGTGGGCGCCGCGGCGGGCGTGGCCGAGGAGGCCGCGCGCGTCGTCGACCGCCTGCGGGCGCGCCTGCGCTCCGCGGCGAGCCTGCGCGCGCCTCTGCGAGCGCTAGGTGGTGGTACCTTGGGCGGCGCTGGCGCTGGCAACGCCACTCCCCACCCCCCGCGAATACTAATCCTGCGCTCGGCAAGCCCAGCACTGCCCGCAGCGGGGCCCTGGATCCCGGAGATGGCCGCGCTGGTGGGCGGGGCCAGCGCCGCGCAGCACGCAGACGGCGCGCGCGCGCTGTCGGCGGCCGAGCTGGCGGCTGGCGCACCGGGAATCCTCGTCGTGCTGCATGGGCCGGGGGCGGGCGGGCTGCAGGCCGCGCTGGCCGGCCTGGCCGAGGCCGCAGGCAGCGGCGCCTGGTGGCAGCTCCCCGCCGCGCGCGCGGGGGAGGTGTACCTGGCCCCTGCCCCGCTCTTCTCGCGCCCGGGGCCGCGCCTGGCCGATGGTGTGGCGCTGCTGGCGCGGGCGCTGCACGGCGGCGCTGCGCCGCCCCTACCCACGCCCGTGCTTAAGCTGGCGCTGCGCCCGGGGCAGCGCTGCCGCCCGCCCCTCCTCTCCAACTACTTCCTGCCCTGGAGCTGAGGCGTGTGGATACTGTGAGAGGTAGAGACTTCATTGCCTGCCCCAGACCTATCGCCCGCAGACCCTCCGACCACAACCTCCCGGACCTTGCTGACCGCATGACCCCGCAGCGCACCCCGACAGTACTGTGAACCCACTTCCCCCGACTCCTTTCGTTGATGTGACATGCGTCCCATGGTTGAAGCGGGGGGCTGGCTCTTCTTTAGGGAGCCTGCAGGGTGGGAAGGATCTCCATGAGGGAGCCTGCTGGGTGGGAAGGATCACTGCATGGGCGAGGCGCGATGCACCGCACACAAGACAGGCGTGACGGTGGAGCTGGACCAAGGTACCTCTTGATCGAGCATTGGTTCACCCTACAAATCAGCGATACCATCACAAAGATTCACAAGAAAGCTAAGCACACTGATTCTGGCACGAATAGTGACCACAGTCCCTCGCCATGCAGCGCTGGCGTTCGAGGTGGCGGAGTGTGTCGAGGGTGCTGGGCCAGTTCCGGGATCTCAATGTCGGGCATGGCCCAGCGGGGGCCTGCCCACAACTGCTGAGCCTGCAAGTACTGGATCTCAAATCTGTGTGGCCAGCGGACTCACCTGGCCGTCCCCGATGCATAGCTGGGACGGGGGCCGGCCTCCATGCATCCATTGGTCCAGAGTGGGTTGGAGCTATTCTGGATTGTAGGGGATTGGTGAGTATGATCCGTATTGGATATTCCTGGCATAAACCATCATGCTTTCACCACCCTGACCACTCAAAGGGCGGTGACTGAGCTGACGGAAAAGGACTTCCATGTCGTCTGTGAATCAACTCTGGAGGAACTGCAAGACAAGCTAGACGTGAGGCTTGAGGGTGTTTGAGCATCTGTTTGTGCATTTCGACTGCACCTTGGACCAAATTCTGACTTCTTGTCGCTGGGTACCTGTGAAGGCATTCGTGGAGGACAATGATCTTGATGGCGATGTCGAGTATAGCGTGAGTGTTGCTGGACTGTATTTGGCAAGCTGTGGAGTGTGGTGCAAGTGTTATTGCTGATATAAATTCATGGATTGGGTCTGGTCACTTCCTATGCTTTGGGGGAAATGCATGTCGTGCTATTCATCAGGATACCGTGACGCAATTCTGCCTCAGCAACTCCTGCCAACATTCTCATGTCGCCGCAGCAAGGTGTCCTCACGCTCAGACTTGGGACCAAGGGTACTTACGTAATCAATAAGCAGGCGCCAAACCACCAGATATGGTCGTCCTCCCCAGTAAGGTGACTGAGATATGCAAGTGGGGTGCTGGGGCACTGGCTCCAATGCATTGTATAATCTGCGGGGCCCTGTAGCAATGTATGGGAAGATTGGCACACAGCTGTGCTATTGGATGTTGAGAAGTGAGGCCTCTGGAGTTGTGCACTGGACAATCGAATCGTACGCTAACACAGATTCTCATTGCCCCCTTATCTGCACAGCGGACCTGTGCGCTATGACTATATAGATGGTCGCTGGGTGTACAGGCGTGATGGCCATGATCTACTGGAGCGCTTGGAGACAGAGGTCAAGGAGCTGACAGGACTGACCATACATCTGAGTTGAAGAATGTCCAAGTAACACATACTGAAAATGTAGAATGAATGTTGTAATCACAACAATCCAGACCCGGCCCTTTGGCGCGCGCTCCCTGTGTCGTTGTCTGAGTCATGAGAGTTTTGCAAAACGGGCTTCGAAACATTTGCGAAGAGTCCCGTGATTCGACACGATAGATACATAATTTTTGAAGTTTCCGAGGTAGCATATTCAGCTTGATGGTGTGACGGAGTTTCAAGGTCATGGCACAGGGTGCGGGAGAGGGTGTTGCTGGCCCCTCCACAGTTGGCCCTCCCGACACCTCGACTCTTGTGATTCCTGACCTCAATCTCACCGATGAGAGCGTTTCAAAGAGGTATAATGATCTCTTAGCAAAACGTAATGACCTCACCAGGTGCGGCGTGGATGCATCGGACCCCCTTGTCTCGTCCCTAATGACATGAAGAACAACATGCTTGAGGAGCCCATCTGCCGCTGTTCCACGCCATAATGAGCCTTGATTTGGCTTCCACACTCCCATGGTCAGGCTCCTGGCTGCGCCAGGCTCGGCGGACGTCATGCGGTCCAGCCAGGTGGACGCCTCCCGTCTGGACGAGGAATTGAGCCTGATGCTGCGTGAGCAGTTCCTGGGAGCCTTCTCCCTCTTTCCACGGGTATGCAGCGATGCGTGCTGACAAATAGGATCCAAGGGGACCCTGGCGGACAGGAATCCTTGGCAATTGTTTGCAGACAGTCGCACTCTCTGCCGTGTCTTCCCGTTCATGCCAGAGGCCACCCTTCCCCTTGCGACAATTCCTGTACTCATCTCTTTTCCCCAGGGCACAGTGACCGCACACCTGCCCGAGATCCAGCTGGCGTTGGATGCCCTGATCTTCTACCTGTCTGTCTGGAAGGACGCCCCCCTCCCCGGCATGGCCCTCATGAACCTACGCTTCCGGGACGAGCGCGCCGTGCCCCACTCCGCCTCTGGAGTCGGGGGACCCGGCCTGGCCAGGTCCCAGAAGGCGATGTATGGCCTGGGAGCGGTACTCCTGCGGTACGCCTGGGCCCGCGCCGGTCACGCCGCGGCGTCGGGCGGCTCGGACGGGGACGGCGGCTGGCGGGCGACAGCCTGGCAGGTGATGCGCCGCGCCGAGACCGCATACCGCCTCGCAGCCCTCGTCAACGCCATTGCGTTCCTGAGGGCGGGCAAATACAGGTACAGGGTTTGTGGTACGTCATTGTGGTTGGGTTGAGGGACTTGCTGGGCCTGGGCACAGAGGATCAAAGGCTTGTATCTGTACACTTGTCGCTCCTGCATCTCTGGATGTGCTCGATTGAACCTTGATGTGTTTGTGCTCTGTTGCAGAGTATGAGCATCTTCTTCTTCTGCTTGATCATCCTTGAGCCGCCTACAAAGAAATCACCCTATCCTTCAACTCAATGTCTTCCACTGAACCCCCCCCTTCACAACTCAGGACGTTGCTGGAGAGGCTGATCGGTGCCCGGCCGGTGTATGTGCAGACCCATGCCCCCCGCGCCATCTCCTACGAGTACTTGAACCGGCAGCTGGTGTGGGGGGAGCTGTCCGAGCTCCTGCTCTTCGTGCTCCCCCTGTTCAACCTGGCCAGCGTCAAGCGCTCGCTGCGGCGCCTGCTCCCGCAGCCCGCGGCGCGGGGCGGCGCATCGGGGCGGCAGACCGCCTGCGGGACCTGCGGCGCGGCCTTCCCCCTGCTCACGCCCGCCGCCGCGCTGCCCTGCGGCCATGTGCACTGCTACTACTGCCTGCGCGCCCGGACGCAGGCGGACGCCCTGTGCGAGTGCGGCGTCTGCGGCCGGCGCGTGCAGGCCCTGTGCAGGTTGGGCCGGGGGCAGGTGGCCACCGCCCCTGCTGGCCTGGGTGGTGTGACCAAGGCAATCCCCACTGGCATGCAGAGTGCGTTGCTTGCTGGCCTGCCCGGGCCGCTGCGATGATTTAGAGAGCCAGGGGCATACTGCTGTCTTTGTTATCTGATCCTGAGTCTTGACTGTCACTCCCTTGCTCTGGGGCTAATGCTAAGAAGGCTGCACAGGGACCTCGACAATGCAGGAACGTGTTTGCCTGGGGTGCACATGCAGGGGGAGTTGAGGAGGAGGGCCAACAGATTGGTGTCCAGGCAGAGGGTCATGTCCTGCCGTGGGCCTTCTCCTCCTGCTCCACAGGCCTGCCCAACCTCACTGCCCTGAGACAGCAATGCCCGCTCAGGGCGAGATCTTGGCCTCGTTCATCGCCGACGTGGTGGCCGCCGCAATGGACTTGTCGGAGGCATTGGGCAGGTAGTAGTACTTGGCCCCCGCCGCCTTGGCAATCTCCTCAGCAAACCCGGTGGACACGAACTTGTTCTCGGTGTCGATCAGCAGCATCTGCAGGTTGCTGACCAGCACACGCCGCGCCATCAGCAGCACCTCCTCCTTCAGTTGCTCCTGGGGGGCGACAAGGGGGTTATGGGGATGAGGAAAGGGGTGAGTTGGGCCATGGTGCACGAAGCTCACTGGCACCAGCAGACAACATGTGCAGAGTCTGGGTGTGAAAGCAAAGCTTCACAGGAAGCACGCGCTGGGAGCGCACGTCCTTCATACACTGCCGGTCGTGCACGGCCCCACGCTCCTCAACAGATGAATGTCAGCTGCCTGACCCTGAGCCCAACAATATGCGCCCCAAGGTAGCGCGCCTCCCAAGTCAGCCCACTCCCCACCGTGGTAGGCTTGACAGCATCCGGTCCCATGGCGTCCGGCTCCTCGTTGGACCGCGCCAGCCCGATGTTGGCCCGACCGTCGGTGATGAGCACCAGCATCACCCTGCCCACCTCCCCCCGCTGCCGGGCCTGCAGGGCGGTCCGCACGGCCAGGGACATGCCTGCAAGGAGGAGGGGGTTGGGGCTTGGGGGTTGGGAAGGATAAACTCCAAGTGTTTGAGTGGCTGGAGATACATTCCACCCAGCAACTCCCAAGATATCAGTATGTTCCAGCTGCCAAGCAGAAAACAGAGCCCTGCATCACCCATTTCCCTCTGCACAGATCACACATCACCACCCAGCGCCGCACCGTGCGCCAGAGGCGAGCCGCCGCCGCATGGCAGCGAGTCCAGCCGCCTCTTGGCCATGGCGATGGACTTGGACGGCGGGAGCAGGACCTGGGCCTGGTCACCATAGAAGGGGATGAGGCACACTTGGTCACGCGACGCATACGACTCCGACAGCAGCCGCATCACCGCGCCCTGCATAGGGGGTGTGATTTGGGATGAGTGAGCTGGTGAGGGCGGAAGTAGCGATTGGATGATTGTTGTTGAGAGGGGGCTGCTCGCTCGGTGCCCAGGAAGAAGCAGCATGGCTTCTTGGCTTTTAGGCAGGGATTGTGCAGCACTGATCTCAGTCATCAGGAGTAAACCTTACACCACCTCCCAGGGTCGTCTCCCACCTCCCAAATCACCCACACCCACACGCACCTTGGCGGCGGCCATACGGTTGAGAGCCATGGATCCGCTTGCATCGACCACAAAGACCAGCAGCGCGCCGGCCTTGCGCGCCATGCGCTTGGCCCGCATGTCGGTGCGCTCCACGAACACGGGCCTGATGGCGGCCCCCGGCGCGGCGGCGGCCTTGGCCCGCGCGCGGCGCGACAGCTGGTAGGGCGCCGCGGATCGCAGCGTGGCGTCCACCGCCAGGCGCCGCACCTTGTCGCCCTTGGGCAGCATGGGCTTGATGTACCGCCCCCGGTCCTCGCTGAAGATGAGGGTCTTGGCGCGCCCGGACCGGCCCTGCGCGCGCTGCTGCGCCTGGGCCAGCGCCAGGAGGGCCGGGTCCAGGATCACGCCCTCCGCCTCAAACATGAACTCCTGGGGCAGCTCGTCCTCCTGCTCCTGCTCCTCCTCCTCCTTTTGGGGGGGTGTGGGGTGAGCGAGGGGGGGTTGGGGGATGCGAGCTGAGGGCCTTTTGTTATGGAACCTTGACGAGGTCCAGGCCACATGCAGTGCCAAGCCAACCCCGCGGTGAACACCAATCCAAGCCCGCTCACCCGCTCCTCCTGCTCCTCCTGCTCCTCCTGCTGCTCCTCCTCCTCCTCCTTCTGGTCTTGCGGGGGGGGCGGCGGCGGCGGCGGCGGGGGGGGCTGCTCGTCCTGCGTCGAATGGGGATAGGAAGAAAGGGGGAGGGGGGTTGATGTTGATGGGTGTCTAGCAACAGTACCTTTGGCTCGTGCATGATCTCATATTACTCCCCTCCTTCCCAGAACAGGCAAAAGTCCCCCTCAAACCCCGCACCTCCGGCGGCCGGTCCTTGATCAGGGCGCGCGGCAGGATGACCAGCTGCACGGCCTTCTGCAGGTCATCGGCGTCCACACGATCCCGGCCCTCCAGCGCCGCGCTCACTCGGGCCACCCGCACCGCGAAGAGCTCCGCGCGGTGGCCCATGACCGCGCCGCGCCGCGCCTCCTCCACCAGGTACTCGATCTGCTTCTCCTGGATCTGGACGTCCGGCAGGTACTCCCTTGCAAAAGTAATCTGTAACAGATGGGGGTGTTCTGGGCGGTGCATGAGAGGTTGGCTGCTGAGGAGGGCATGTGCAGAGGGGCGTGGTGCTGTGGACGGTTCTCTAAAACAAGATGGATGTCAATGTCGGCGCACCAATTGACCAAAGGCTCACCCTGCGCAGCCACGCCCTCCACCAGCAGGTCCGCAGGCAAACCAGTCTTCCAACACTTCCCCAACACACGCACGTTGGTGCGCAGCGATTCTGTGAGCTCCGCGGCCTCTGCCAGAGTGGGGGCCGAGGCGTCTTGGAACCTCGAGGCGGCGTCCACCGCTTTGACCCTGTCCTCCAGAGAAAACGGCACATCTGCAGAGTGAGGAATCGGGGGGGGTTGAGGAATGAAGCATGCTGAGGGGTGTAGGGTTGCACAGCAGCAATCTGCAAAGCTTCCCACGCTGACGCAGCTCATAAAGATGTGACATGCCTCAGGCGGACTTGGTGAAAGTTGCGGTAGACTGCGGTATGGCAAGTGGGGAACTTTTAACCCATCCCGCCGTCACCCCATCCAGCTCGCCTGCAGAGAGGGTGATGGCGATGCGATCCAGCAGGTGCTCACGCAGGGTCCCCTCCTCAGGGTTGTAGGTGGCAATCAGCAGCGGCTTGCACCTGTAGGGTAATTGATCACGTAATCAGCAGTGAGACAAGGCAGCCACATCCAAGCGCAAAGGGCTCAACGATGTGAAGTGGGTGTGCTGATCGGCAGGAGCACAGTCGTCCCATAATCCACAGGACACTGGACATCCAGGGGTGGTTCATCCTCCACCGGTGCCAGTCCCATAGCCTCCAACACTCAGATTTCCCGCCGACCACTCACGGGTGAGACACGGAGATGCCCTCACGTTCCACCACATTCATCCCGTCAGACAGGATGGTGAGCAGCAGGTTTGCCACTCCGTCATCCAGCAGGTTGATCTCATCCACGTACAGGATCCCGCGGTGGGCCTCAGCGAGCAGCCCAGGCTGGAACACCGGCTTGCCCAGCTGTGGGAGGTGGGAGTGGGGACGGAGGTCCACGGTGGATGGGGAAGAACACCGAGGTAGAGACACGCGATAGAAAAACCGAATGGCTGTGCTGTTGGCAGGAAAACATGTCGGCTCTTGTGCACCCTCAGTAGAACGTCCCAGCAGACTTGCTGAGCATTGCCAGTCCTCATCCATGGGGATGCGCGTGCCCCGCCTTGAGTCCCACGTCTATGAGGCCCTTGCCTTCATGGAAGCCTCGATGTCGACAGTGCCCACGAGCCTGTCCTCCGTGACGCCCAGCGGGATTTGGACAAAGGGCGCCGGCCTGATCTTGGTGGGGGGTGGGCCGGGACCCAGCCTGGCCTCCAACCCATCCTGGTGAGCATTGCCGGGGGGGTGGCGACGCGTTTGTCACAGAACTGTTGTAGAGAGATGCCAGAGCCGGCCAGCTCATCGTGCAAGGTTCCGAGGGCTCAGTGCCAACATGTGACTGAAAGAGCAACAGGTATCGGAGGGGGCCGCGGGCAGGGGTGACGGCCCGCCAACCTTCCACCGACGCACAAAAGCAGCTCGGCACCCCCCCGGCTACCACAAGACTCACCTCCCACCCCCCGCGGTCACTGGGGTCGGCATTGCAGATGGAGCCCTCCACCACCTCGATGGGGGGCAGCAAGGCGTGGACCCCCCTGGCCATCACCGACTTGGCGGTGCCGCGCCGCCCGGCGATGGCGATGCCGCCCAGGCCCACGTCCGCCGCTCCCAGGAGCAGGGCCTGCTTGATGTGGTCCATGCCCACCACCGCCGCCAGTGGGTAGGAGCGCGGCCCCAGTGCGCCGTACGCCTCCGGCTCTGGGGAGGCCTCGCCGGCGGGAGGGTCTGGAACAGGGGGTGCGTCAGTGCTGCGTGGAGGAGTGTGGCTGACAGCACAGAGGATTGCATCATGGCGGCATTTATCACACCCTATCGACTTTGCAATGACGTTGTTAAACTCAGCTCGCCAAGAATCCTGGACCCAGAACCTCCCCGCAACCCCTGACGCTCTGCACACCTGCGACCTCCGCCACCGCTTTGGTGACGAGACCCCGGGGCCGGCATGGGCGCACCGGGGCCGTCTCCCGGCTCACACGCATCGGGTTTACGCGAGATGGAAACGGAATACGGTTGAAACCCTCGATCCGGGTGCCGAAGCTAACTCGCATGGAGGCATGCATGGTGATCCCCTGTCGCCCCCCACCCCAGGGTTGGAGCGCTCAAAGGGGATCTCGGAGATGATTGATCGGCTGTCCCCGGTTGGTACTTGATTACCTATATCATTATTTGGAACAATGCGCTGCAGCTCTGTGCCATGCCGCGGAGACAGAAGGCTCCCCTGCAGCGCGCTGTCTCCATGCAAGAAATCGGATAGATAATGCTGACCGCCTGGAATGTGCGCGCCCTCCCCATGCACAATCTGAAGCTCAGGCTGCAGAGGGGCGCCATACCAGCTGATACATGGTTTACCTTGTCAGAGCATGTATCGGTCAATGATCCAGCATTTTCATAATTTTCTCTGAAGGCTGACCTCGGCAAGGCATTCCACACAAGAGACGGGAACCGTGTGAGACCCTCGAAAACAGAATCCCCCATTGGCTCCCATTCACAACCTAACAATAATATCTGGCTCTCGAGCAGCACTTGAGCTTGGTTTTTAGCTCGAGACCTGTTTGGGATGGCTGAGACGCCATCCTCCTCCAAAAAGATACGGTTGGTTGGTATGAGATCTTTGAAAGAGATACTTTTGTGTTTCGAGCTTTCCAGGCCAAACCTCTCACTGGTCGTCGCGAGACCGGGAGCCTCCAGGTTACTGCCCGCGACAAATTTGAAGATACGAAAGAATAGACATTCAACCCATCCGGTGAGAGCCTTCGAAGAGCTCCCGACCCGGCCTCTGGCCCCTAGACTCTGCCGCACTCTCCTGCGGTCAGAGGGTCCACGGTCGAGCCATGCGGGGCTGGTGCGCCGTCGCCCGGCCCTGCCACCCCCCTCCCTGCTCCTGGGTCCCAAGCCGTGCGGTTCGGCATGCCAGATTGCCGCCCCGCCCCGCTGGGTACCAGGAACTCCGCACCGGGACGGAGATTGCCTACCACCGCGCCCGGGAGCTGCTCCCCGCCCTGGAGCGGGCGCAGCGCCAGCTGTCCGCCGCCCAGGCCCCTGCCAACGCCGCTGCCAGCCGGCTGACGGCCTGTAACCGGGAGGTGGAGCGCCTACAGGCCCAGGCCGCGGAGCTGGGCGCGGCCGTGGACGCCCGCCTGGCGCGCGCGCTGGGCAGCCTGCCCGCGGCCACCCATGCGCTGGCCCTGCAGCACGCCGCCTGCCTGCTGGAGGGTCTGCGCGCCGAGCTGGGCCCCGCCTGCGTGCGCTGGGCGGTGCTTCCCGCGCAGCGCCTGCCGCACGACGCCTCGTTGCCCGTCGGGGCCCAGCTCCTGGCCCAGTCCGCGTGCCTGGAGCTGGCCGGCGGCGAGCGGCGTGCCGTCACCGCCCTGGTCCTGTCTGGCGAGCTCCTGCTGCCGCCCAGCGACGCCGACTGGGACGTGCGCCTGCACTGGGCGGCGGCGGGGTGGCAGCCGCCGCCGGAGGGCTGGTGCACCCACCCGCCGCGCTCGCAGCCCGCCCCGGGGAGCAACGCGTGGGAGACGCCGCTGCTGCGCCACCACCCAGTCCTGCAGGGCGGGGAGGTGTGTGCGCTGGCCTCACTGCACTCCTGCCTGGTGCAGGTGCCACTGGCAGGGCCGCACCCAGGCCTGCAGTTCGTGCTCCGCCGCGGCCACGACTGGGTCAAGGCAGAACATGCGCACGACTTCTGGGTCGACCTGGTGCCCGCTGCGACGCGCCTGGAGGCCAGGGGTGCGGGCGATGCGGCGAGCGGGGCAGGAGGGGTCGACGCCGCCGCCCTGCTAGCGACGGATGGGCTGGGCGAGTGGGACTGGGCGGAGGGCATGGTCCAGCGCCCGGGGGCGGGTGGCGAGTCTGACGGCACGGTGGACACCCGCTGGGCGCCGGGCGCCGAGCCGCCGGCGGCCGAGCCGCCGGCGGCCGAGCCGCCGCTCCCCGCCTGGGTGCTCGGGTGCAAGGTGTGGGCGGGGGCCGGGCCCCGCGATCCCGGTCCGGAGGCCCCCGGCGCGGCGCGCCGCCGCGCCGACCAGCTGCTGGGCCTAGCCAGGGCGCTGGACCCGGGGCTGGCTCGCGACTGCGTCGCGCTGTGCGACCTGCGCGCGCGGGAGGAAAGGGCGGAGGAGGCGCTGCGCGCGGCCGCGGCCGAGAACGAGGCCCAGCAGAGGTTCGTTTAGGTTTTACTCATCATTCTGGGTTCCGGGGGGGGGGGGGCCGAGCGCACGTATGGTATGGCATTCCCTTCAAGGGAGGGACGGTGAATGAGTAGACGAGATGGTGTTTGGACGGCGCGGTTGGCGAGCGACGCTCCATGCGCGGTTTCGGGTCTGTATGCGGCAAAGTCCGGCTGGCTGACCCCGCTGTCGCCACCCACCACCCACCCGCCCACCATCCCAGGACGCTGACGGCCGTGGGTGACGAGACGCTGGCGCTGGACCAGGAGGTAGCGCGCGCCATGGCCGCGGCGCGCAAGGGCGTGGCCAGCCTGCGCGGCCGGCTGACGGAGGTGACTCAGCGTGACCTTGAGGGCCTGGCCGGCCATGTGGCGGTGGGCGCCGGCGCCGGCGCCGACGGCCCCTGGCGCGGGCTGCCGCTCCTGCGCGCTGTCATTCCCGTGCCCGCGGCGGGTCCCAGCCACGTCCCGGTCTCGGCGCCGGGGCGGCCGGCGTACGTGCGCCAGGTCAGCGCCCCGCTGGCGGGCCTGGACGCGGCCGTGCTGGCGCAGGTCTACGCCGACGAGAGCGAGATGGTCGTCGGCATCGCCGTGGCCGAGGCGTTCCCAGACGGCGCGCTGGGGCCGGGCCTGGTGGTGCACTGGGGACTGGTGAGCCATCAGCACGGCACCTGGCAGCCGGCGCCGCATGGCTGTTCCTGCGACGCGCCAGGTGCGGGGGGTGGGGTTTGGATGGAATGAGGAGAGTTTGCAGATGCATGTCACCTGCGCATGTCGGCTGTGGTTGGACGCATGTCATGGCTGTTCCTCGACCACGCCACCCGCTGCATTCCCCTCACTGGAGCCTCCCGGGCAATGGACCTTGGCTCCCCCAGTCGCCCCTCTCTCACGCCCCACACCATCCCCCACTTTGCAGCCCGAGGCCTCGACAGGGGTGCGTGCACCGACGTGCCGCTGGCCCAATTCAACCTGTATGCCGAGGACGGCAGCCCCGTGTTCGTGGACCCCGTGCTGAACGCCGCCGTGATCCGGCTGCCGCGCGCCGGCCTGCACGGCATGGCGGGGCTGGAGTTCCTGCTCCGCTCCGAGGACGGGCGCTGGATGCCCGTGCTGGCCCCCCACGGCGGCGGCCGCTCCAACTGCTTCATTCCCCTGCACTGCTGACGCCGCGCACAGGACCGCCCTACTCCCCCTCGAAATGCTTCCATGTAACAACAGAAACACGTGCGTTTGGTCGGGTTGAGCACAGCAAGGGCACAGCAGTGGGCATTAGGTGGGAAAAATGAGGGGTCGAGCCGGCTAAAGGGTGGGAGTACATGCTGCAGGGAGCAGGCGTGCTAGAGGATGGGGAGGAGGATGGTGCACGCTGTGTCGCAGCGTGCCCACAACCCCAAATCCATGGCAGTGAGGAAAGAATAGGGCGCAGGGGGGCTTCATGCGCCCGGTCATGCCGTCTGCTGGGCCGGCCGCGGCGCGGTGGTGGCCGCCGCCGCCGCCGGCGCGGGCATGCGCCGGGGGCCTCCGGGTCCCGGCGCCTTCTCGATCCAGGCCTGCGCCGCGCGGCCCCCCACCACCTCCTTGATCTGGCTCTGCGTCAGCGTCTCCTGCTCCAGCAGGCTGGCTGCCAGGGCGTGCAGCCCCGCCTGGTGGGCGGTCAGCAGGCCCCGCACCCTCTGCGCAGGGGCCAGGGAGCGGAGGGGGGAGTCGAGACGGGCATCAGAGTGGGGCGACATGGAGAACGGCAGACGGTGGTGGCACCGCAGACAGGAAGGGGCACGGTGAGTGTGCTGGCCGGACGGCTTGCATGCGCAGAGGGGCAGCACGATAGAGGCTCCGCTGAGCCAGGTTTACCCCACGCTGGATTGCAAAGACCCTCACGTGTCGCTTGCCCAGCGCCAGCCCTCCCGATTGGGTAGTAGACCCTCCCTGTTTGAGTCCGTGCTTGGTCCATGGCACCATCCCATGGGGCCCCCCCACAGGACCTTCCCCCTCCCGGCCTGCACCCAAACCCACTTCCCACACCTCGTAGGAGGCCTTGAGGATGTCGGACACCTCGGCGTCGGCCACCTTGCGCGTCTCGGAGCCCAGCTTGTCGCTGAGGGACAGCGGCCCAATGCGAGCGCTCATGCCGCAGTCCTCCACCATGTGCCGCGCGGTGCGTGTGGCGGCCGACAGGTCCGAGGTGGCGCCCGTGGTCACAAACTCCTCGCCAAAGATGAGCTCCTCCGCCGCCTTACCCCCCATGCACACGTCGATCTGGGCCAGCAGCTGCTGCTTGGTGGTGGAGTACTCGTCGCGGTCGGGGAGCTGGCTCACCATGCCCAGCGCGTGGCCGCGCGGGATGATGGTGGCCTGGGTGGGTGGAGGGTGCGAGGGGTTGCGAGGAAGTGGGTGAGAGGCCCTTGGGTTTGGGGGGGGGGGGGGGGGGCAAGGAACTCAGGAGGACCCGCATGCTGGGAGGAGGGAACAAAGGGGAAAACGCGGCTGACAGGAGAACCAGAGGAGCTCTGAAACCCCCACAACGCCTCCCTCACCTTGTGGATGGGCCGGGCGCCCGGGGTAAAGAGGGCCACCAGCGCGTGCCCGCTCTCGTGGTAGGCGGTCAGCCGCCGCGCCTCCAGCGTCTGGCTCAGCGCGCGGGGCGAGCCCATCAGGATCTTGTCCCGCGCCTCGTCCAGCAGGCCCGCATCCACGCAGTCCCGCCCCGTGCGTGCGGCCAGCAGCGCCGCTTCATTCACCAAATTGCTCAGCTGCGCGCCGGAGAAGCCTGGCGGGGGCGGGAAGCGTGTGTGTGGGGTGAAACAATGGGGGAAGTGACTCCGGCTGAGGGGAAGCTTCAGTGGCACGGCACCCTGCAGCTCCCAGCAGTGCTGGTCCTGCACACTGGGTTCCCCCACACAAGATCCACACCAAGACCTCCTCCCAACCTAACCCCACCTGGAGTCCGGCGCGCCAGGCTGTCGCTGTCGACGTCAGCGGCCAGCGGCTTGCCCTTGAAGTAGAGGTCCAGGATGGCGCGCCGACCGTGCACATCCGGCAGGGGCACCGCCACCTGGCGGTCGAAACGGCCGGGGCGCGTGAGCGCGGGGTCCAGCGTCTCGGGCAGGTTGGTCGCGGCCATGACCACCACGCCGGAGTTCTCCTCGAACCCGTCCATCTCGGTGAGCAGCTGGTTCAGGGTCTTGCGCGACCCGCCAGACGCCTCCCAGTTGGTCCGCTTGCCGCCTGGGTGACAATCGTGAGGGGGGCGTTGAGAGGGGTGTGGATGGGTGCCAGGAGGTATACAGGAATGTGACGCATGCAGGGGGAGCAGAATGCTCTGGGGAATGAAGCAGGTGCAAGAGCATGTGATTGACCATAAACAGTCAGTTCCCCTCACAACCACCTTCTCTTGCCACTCACCGACGGCGTCCACTTCGTCGATGAAGACGATGCAGGGCGATTTGGCCTTGGCGGCTGCAAACAGATTCCGCACCCGGCGTGACCCCACCCCCACAAACATCTCGTCAAACTCAGAGCCGGCCCTGTGGAGTGAGCAAGGAGGAGGCAGGTCGAGGAGAGGTAGTGTGGCAAGAATGCATTCCCCTCAGGCAAGGGGGGAGGGACTTTGAAGACAATCGCGTGGCCCCCGTTCCCAGATACCTCACTCCCTCAACCAGACTCACTTGTAGAAGAAGGGGACGCCGGCCTCCCCCGCCACAGCCCGCGCCAGCAGGGTCTTCCCCGTCCCCGGCGGCCCCGTCAGCAGCACGCCCTTGGGCAGCTTCCCGCCCAGGCGCGTGAACTTCTCCGGGGTCTTGAGGTAGGTCACGATCTCCTGCAGCTCCGTCAGCGCCTCGTCGCAGCCCTTGACGTCCTCGAACGACTTGACCGACGTCTCCGCCAGCGCCTCCTGTGAGGAGATGGGGGTGGGAGTTGTTGTAGAAGGACCGGCAGGGGTGCAAGGTGCGCTCAACCATGGTGTGGGGAGGAGGTTCCTTCTTCGTGAACCCCTCCTTCCACCTGTACCCACCCCCAGCTCCTCCAAACACCCCTGCATCCCCCCCACCTATCTCACCTTGTTGTACTCCTTGGCGGACATGGCGGAGCCCTCACCCGGGGCCATGCCCGCGGGCGCGCCGCCCGCTGCCACGCCCATGGCGGCCGAGGAGTTGACGCCCGCGGCGCGCTGCGTGGCCCGGAGGCCCAGCACCGAGATGAAGCCCAGGAGGGCGAGGGTGAGGCCGAAGCTGAGGGCGCTGTGCAGGAAGGTGACCAGGCCCGAGGGCGGGGCCTCGGCGGCGGGGGTGAAGGTGACGTGCAGGGGCCGCGCGGCGCTCGTCCCCGGCTCGGGCGCGGGGCCCGCCGACTCGGCGCGCGCGCCGCCCTCGCCCGCGTCCAGCGCCGCCTGCAGGCGTGCCAGGAGGCGGATGAGCGAGGGCTGGCGCGCGGACTCCACGTCGCCGTAGTCGCGCAGGCGGCCCATGGCCACCAGCGCGGCCAGGTACTCCCGCGCGCCCGCGGCGCTGACCTCCACGGGTGGTCGCGCCGGGCCCGGGCGGTCGGGGCCGGCGCTGCCGCCGCCACCGCTGCCGCCGCCGGCCCCTTGGCCGAGGCAGGCGCGCTCAAACCACTCCACGGTGACCTCGGGCTGCTGGCGCGAGACGTGGGCCATGACCGCTGCCACCTGGCGCCCGTCCAGCCGCCCCGCGGCGTTGGCCACCTCCAGCAGCCGGAACTCGCGCCGCGCATTCAGGGCCAGCAGGCCGGTGCGGGCCAGCACCCAGCGCACCGCGGACAGCAGCAGCCAGCGCAGGGGGACCAGGAGCGTGAGCCGCGTCAGCTCCGACACGCCCGCCGCCAGCGCCGCCGCGAGCATGACCGCCGGGTGCCGGCTGGGTGCCGGGGCGGGGTCGGCGCCCGCGGTGTCGGTGGGAGCGGAGGCCGCCGTGGGGGAGGAGGTGGTGGAGGCCACTGCGCCGGGATCAGAGGCGACGCTCGGCGAGGCGGCAGAGGAGGCAATGCTGGAGGCACTGGGGTCAGAGGTGACGCGGGAGGCGCCGGCGTCTACATCCGTCACCGCCTCAGCAGCGGCCGCGCTCGTGGCAGACACGTCTACTGTCTCGGCGGGCTCATCCAAAGTCCCATCACCTCGCTCCCCCGCCTGGACTGCGGACTGGTCTTCGGCAGATTCGCCCTCCAGGGCTCTGAGGCGCCTGGGCACCAGGAGCCTGTGCTGTCGCTGGGCAACGCCGATCCGAGGCGGGCCGGAGGGCAGGGAGGACGCAAGGACGGGACGCACGCCCTTGAACAGAATATTCAAGGCCTGGCGTGACGCAGAGGTGCGGCGAAAGGTAGGACCCTGCAGCAGGCTCTGCCTGGGCAGCACGGCGCGTGTGTGCTGCATGCCCCCGCAGTCTCGACAGCAATCACCAGAGGGCAATTATATGTGCAATTTAGCGAGAAATATGCAATTGTTTAATTGCTGATCACTACAGCTGTCAAAGGTCCCCAGGAAGGGTCTCGTGTGTTAGAGTTCCGCTAGTGCCAGCGGGAGAGGCAAGCAGGCCTGCACCAAAACGCAGTCCTCGGTATTCAATAAGGAGAATATAAGAACCAAGATCCTATCAATAAATTCGTAATGCCATCTTGTGGGCGTGTGCAGGGAGTTCCTGGCCAGGCGGTGACTGGGAGTTTCTCACCCCATGTCGACCAGGGTGATATCCCTCCCCCTTTCTTTTCCCCCTGCCTGTGCGCGAGTCAAAATTCATGCCTGTCGGAGGCAGGGGTTGCGAGGCGCGATCTGGCCCCTGATGCCAACAACGCTAGACAAAACATACGAAAGCACCTGATACAGTAATCCAGTCGTTGTGTGTAGCAGCAAGATTCACCTCGCGCCCTGACCGAGCTTGAACGCCCTCTCCGTGCCGAGCCCGCACCTCGGTTGATCTGACATGTGAACACACCTGCGCACCCCTCCCCGAGTAGTTGCTTGATTCTCCTCAAGGATTTGTCTGGCTGGAAGTATACCTTAGCAATCCAGCCGGAGCAGGATGCAGGGCGACTCCAGGCGTCAGGTGGACACCCCGGGTGTCCGAGCAGCACTCGAGGCCAACCGTGCGCAGCTAGAGGTCATGCGCTCCCGCCTCCTGGGCAAGGTGCCCGCCCCTGTTCCTGGTCCAGTCTCCAGACCCCAGGATCGCGCACAGGACGTCGCTCAGACCCCCAAACAGGGTTATGGGGATGGCAGCCGGGGTTCGTGCCCTGACCCCAGTGGCGCCAGGAGCAATCCAGTGTATGGAGAGGCAAGTGGGCGCCTGCCAGGAGGGGTTGTATCTAGGAGTAGTGGAGTCCACTCTGGGTCGTCTCCTGGTCTGTGTGTGGAGAAGCCTTCACATGCAGCCGGCTCTGAGAGATCTTCGCTTATGTTAGACAAGATATCATCACATCACCGCACTCACAATCACCAAGGTGGCCCCGCGGTGGTCCTCAGACTCCCATTCTCCAATCCTTGCTGCAGGCACAGACTCCGTTGCCAAGGAAGCTCGCCCAGGATTACCACCCCAAGTATGCCGATGCCATCCGAGCCACCCCTCCCCACTTAACATCTCCAGACGGCGACATTCCACCGGTGGGCGACCTCTTCACCCCCGACCCCAGCGCTCCCGAGCTCGCAAGAGGTGCGGCACAGCACTTGTGTGCTTGGCCTGCTGCCCTATCACATCATGCATGGAGGTCACCTTTGAGGTCATAGGGGTGAGGATCGCCAACCTCACGCACTCCCTGCAGGCACTGCTCCTCCGGCTCCGGCCCCACCCACCTGGACCAAGCAACGCCCGTTCCTCACCGGGTACTACCTCATGGAGGCGGCGGCCGCGCAGCAGGATGCAGCCCCGGCCCAGCTGGACATTTTCCCGGCCGAGATCCAGGAGTCCCTTTGTGCGTTCTTCTGTAGGGCTTTGGCCTTGAGATGTCAGGGGCATGAATCCTTTCATTTGATTGAATCAGAGCACAGCTCCTGCAGATATGCTCACACTCCGCACAGGGGGCGATCAGGACATGCCTGCCAAATCCTGCTCCGCTCTGTGATCCTTGGACTTTGGGAAGACTGTCAACCTCCCTCCCCCTACTTCCTTTGCCCTGTACAGTGGTGGATGGGCTGCTGTCGGCCTTCATGGGTCTGAGCGGGGAGTACGTGTCTGCCACCATGGAGCATGGGGCTGGGGGTCCCAGTCTGCGCTACCGCATCACGACCCACAGCCAAGTGGAGCCGGCGCTGGCGGAGATGGCGGGGCGCATGCTCCCCATCTGGTGGGTGGGTGCCAGCCGTTGATGGGGCGGTGCTCGGGGTGGCTGGGGTCTAGATCTTCGGCGACATCACCCCCTTGATGTGGTGAGGCTGTTCACAAGGCCAGAGGCCCTGCCCGGCTGGCCTCACGCGCGAGTCCCTCTCCCATTCGAGCACGACCCCCGCCTCCCGCCGACGCGCAGCGAGGCCGCGGCGGTGGTCCAGCGCTTTGCCGAGACGCGCGACGACGCGCGCTGGGGCCTGGTGGCCCAGGCGCTGACGGGGGCGCTGCGCGCTTTGATCCAGGACTGGCACGTCATGGTGGCGCAGCTGGAGCACCAGATGCACACCGGCAAGCTGACTCTGCAGGTGGGTGGCGTTTAGAAAGGAAGGGTCCGTCGGGGAGGTGGGCAGTGTTGGGGTGGAGGGATGGGAGGATGATCAGTTGGGAGGAATCTCAGTCATGCAAGTCGACCCGCCTCACCCCCGCGAGAAGATAGTGCAGTCGGCGCCTCAGCATACCGACACGCTGCACCCCCAACTTCCCCCTCGCATGCCCCCCTTCACCACACGCCAGGCGCTGTGGTACTATGTGCAGCCGCCGCTGGAGGCGCTGCGGCTGGTGGCGGGGCTGTGCGCCGAGGCGTCGGCGCGCGGCCTGCGCGGCGCGCCGCTGCTGGACCTCCTGCACGATCGCGCGGCGCGGTCCTTCGGCGACGCACGCGCGCACGCGCTGCTCACCCGCCTCCTACGCGCCGCCGCGGCGCCCTACTTTGCCATGCTGGCGCGTTGGGTGGGGGAGGGCGAGCTGGCCGACCCCTGCGGCGAGTTCCTGGTCCAGGAGGACGCGGTGCGGCTGGGGGCTGGCATTTGGGGTGGGAAATGGGGGGGAGGCGTGGGGCAAGGGGTGGGGCAGGCGAGTGTTGCATGTCTGCGTGGGGGCTGGGTAGGACCCTACACTTAGCATCCCCTCCTCACTGACAGTTCAACCTCCGAACACGCCCTCCTCACACAACTATACAGAGTGTGCGGCCCGGCGCTCTGACGCACGAGGGCCAGTCCGCCTTCTGGCACGACCGCTGGCGGCTGCGACTGGCGGAGGTCGGGCCCGACAGGGCCAGCCCAGGGGGCGCCGCGGGCGCAGCCCAGCCGCCGCGCGCCCCAGCCATCGATGTCCCCGTCTTCCTGGCCGGGGTGCAGGCGGCGATACTGGACGCAGGCAAGTATCTAAACGTGCTCAAGTCCTGCGGCCAGGACCTGCCGGCCGATGTTCTGGAACTCGGCGTTCCCCTGGGTGAGCATTTGGGTAGGGGGGGGGGGGGGGGGCAGCAGGCCTGTCCGGCCATGGCGTATGATGATCAGCATCCTGCATGGCGTGCTTGATCCTGTCAAGTCCCCTTCCTCTGCCTCGCCCTCCAGCCACGCACCCCCACAAACCATGCACCCCTCACAACATCCCCCCCCAAAACCCACAGAGTGGGACGAGGGCGGGCGGTACCTGCGCGCCCTGGAGCGCGCGCGGGCGGTGGCGGCCGGCGCCACCATGCGCATGCTGCGCGGCGACCGCGCGCTGGCCTCGGGCCTGGGGGTGCTGGGGCGCTACTTCCTCACCGCGCAGGGCGACCTGTTCGGCCACCTGATGGACAGCGCGGGCGCCGAGTTCGGGCGCATGGTGGCCGCGGTGCCCCTGCTCCAGCTCCAGGCCCTGCTGTCGGCGGCGGTGCGCGGCAGCTCGGCGGCCGCCGTCCCCGCCGCCGCGCAGCTGCGCGCCGCTTTCGACACGCGCTCAGTGCTCAACATGCTGGTCAGCATCACACAGACCGCGGCCGCCACTGCGGGGGTGGGGCAGCCAGGGTCCCCGCTGCGTAGGGTGCGTCGTGAGGGGGAATGTCGAGGGTGGGGGGAGTGGGAAGGTTCAGGCACACCCGCAGGTCGAGCGGTGTGGGGGCGGCTGCAGCGCAGGGTGCCGCCCCACCTCCCCCACGCACGATGCACATGCATACCGCATTCAAGCACACCCGACAGCCCCACACCATGCACACTCTCGCGCCCACACACGCAGGGCCTGAAGCCCGTGACGCCGGCGCCCATGTCCGCCAGCGAGCGCCAGACAGTCGGCCGGCAGAAGAACGCGCGCGAATCGTTCATGCTTTCCTACGCGGTACCCTGGCCTTTGAGCGTCGTCGCGCCCGAGGCCTGCATGGCCCAGTACCAGATGATCTTCAGGTGCCAGGGGCGGGGGTTAGGAAGGGGGAACATTAATGGCAGGGTACTGGCCTGCAGTGGGGGTGGGGGGGGGGGGTTCCTGGCGAGGGATGCAGCTGGGCCCAGGGTGTTTGCGGGGGCATGCAGAGGAGCGGGCTCGCCGCCCGGCACGCCCTCACCGGCACGGGCCTCTCCCAAAGCATGGCCCTGGCCCCTCCCGTTACGACGCGCCACTCCTGACGCTTCCACCACCCCCAGGCACATGTTTGAGCTGAAATGGGTGGAGCGGGAGCTAAACCGGGTGTGGCAGCTGCACCTCCAGACCCGCGGCCTGGCCAGCGTGCACAGCAGGACGGGGAGGAGCCTGGCGACAGGCAGGGGGCCCGCGCCCAGCCTCGGGCGCACGAGGTCGGCGGTGTCGGGGCGCAGGCTGTTGGCTCCTGCATGTCGGTGGAGGGGGCTGCGTGATTCCATTGCGAGTCAAGGCTTCTGGAGGACTGTGCGGTGCAAGGGGCACCCACGATAATGCCAGAGGGGGGTGCAGGACGCGCGACAGCTGCTGAGGAGTGGCTCCATGCCGTGCAGGAGAGGGAGCTGCTGCCAAGCGGCAGCTCGGTGCCTGCTCGACCGAAATTGCTCCGCTGCCCATGCAAACTCCCGACCGCTGCTCCTCCCCCCCATACCCTGCGCAGGGCGGCCTCGGCGGTCGCGCTGTCCCGCTCCTGCGCCGTCTGCCAGCTGGTCACCCACTTCTTCCGGCAGTACCTCCTGTACATCACCTTTGAGGTGCTGGAGCCGCTGTGGCTCGCCTTCCAGCACCGCGTTCAAACCCTGGACAGCCTGGATGAGGTGTGTGGAGAGGGGTGTGGGGGGAGCAGGTGTCCGGGCAACGGTCGGGGCTCTGGAGCCGGGGTGGCTCAGCAGCTGCACGCACTGCCAGTGCCTGCCAGTGCTAGGCACCGGCCTGGTGGCCCGCACTTTGGCGGAGTGCGCGTCGCAGGCAGCCTGGGGTCGGTCACTGTGCCTGCATGACATGCAAGCAGTACTGAGCCGAGGACTTGCTACCCCCCCTCGACCTTTTGCAGGTGTTGGAGCAGCACCATGCCTTCCTGCGCCGGGTGATGAAGGGCTGCCTGCTGTCCCGCAAGGTCGTGCTCCTGCGCTCCCTGCTGGCGCTCAAGGACCTCGCTCTCCAGTTTGTCAAGGTGGGGTAGGGTGTCCGGGAAGCTTTGGGGGGATGAGTGAAGGGGAAGGAGGGAGAGCAGGATCCTCACCCACATCTTCATTCGGCAGCCTGCTCAGCCCTCCACCCTTCTGCTGCCACCAGGTGAGCGACCGTGTGCTGGGCGCCCTGGCAGAAGCCGGGGAGAAGGAGGTGGAGGCTGCGTATGGCGGGCCCTGCGTCGACCGAGGTGGGTGGCGGGGTGAGGATGGCTGGGATGAGCATTTGATTGCAGGTCGGCGAATTATGCCCTGTTCCGGATGTGGGCTGACCCACACCATCCCTGGCGACAGTCAGATCACTCAGACTTGCAGCCCTCACATACGATCCCCCACCATCAGGCCGGCGGAGTTCCACAGCCGGGGAGGGTCCGGTGTGGGGCGAGCGGGCTGTCCGGGCGGCGCGCCGCCGATCGACGTTGGACGCCGCGCTCTCCCAGCCCGTCTTTCTCAGCACCGTCAAGTGCGTTTTGTCTTGACATGGCCGATGAAACCCCTGGGCGTGTCTCTGAGGCCATCGCTGGTTTGAGGCGCGCCGGTTACCAGAGTTCTCCATGTTGTTTGGGGTCTGGACCCTCTCCCCCTTGTGCTGCCAGTGCTCTCCCTCCCCTGTCTTGACCCTGCTCACCCCCAAATTGTACTCCCCCGCCTTCCGATTCATGCAGCACGCTGTATGCGCGCTGCGTGGAGCGGGTGGGCGAGTTCAGGGCGCACCTGGCGGACGCGCACCGGGCCGCCGCCAGCGAGCGGTCCGACACGCGGGAGGATCTGGAGTCGCTGCTCAATCTGCAGCAGCGCCTGGACTACAACGCCTTCTTCCCCGAACCGCGGTGGGTTGGGAGGGTGGAGAGGGAGGGCCAGGAGGTCGGGCAGGCCAGGCAAACGTGGGGTGGGCTTGGTTGAAGAAGTAGGCGGCTGAGGCCGAGGCCCCGGGGTGAGGCATCATCGGGGTCTGCCTGGTCAGGCACTCTGGGTGAAGAACCAACGTTGCCCGCCATCCTTGCCAAACCTCTCCACTCCCATGCAGGCCCAAAGCCCCCCCGCCACCCAGGGGTTGATGAGCTGGCTGGGGGAGCCCTGACCCTGCGCATGGAATGCCTCCGCATCCCGCTCAGTGCCATGAATGTGCAGGAACCTTCTGACCACGATGCACCTTGCCAAACGACTGAATAAATACACACGAGCTATGGTGGCAAGTCTGTGGGAGGCTGCTGGCCAGAGAAGAAGTGGATCTCTTCAGCCCTGGCCCGTGTCTCACCGCATGTTGGTATCCGCCGCGCCGCCTTCTTTCAATTGCAGAGCTTGTCGTTCGTACAGGGTGACTCCCACGGGTGCCACGGCTGCCAGCGCGGCCCCAGCTGCATCCGCGTCTGCGTAGCTCGGGCCCTCCCTTGGCGCCCCCGCAGCCGCCAGAGCCGCAAAGGTGCCCTCCTGATACGTCGTCTGCGGGTGTTGCAGACGTGAGGAGGAGGGGTGGGCTAGGTTGCAGCGCAGTTTGGTGCACCACAAGCAGCACAGCACACTCCTAAACAGCTGTGTGCGAGGCCACCACCAAATGCTAAGCCAGGGCAGTGCAGCCAGCCCATGCCAATGTGCTCCCAGTCCATCTTACCTCTCGCAGCACCACGTCTGGGGCGTCCTTGAAGGCGCAGAAGACGCGAGTGGTGCGGAGTCGGACCAGCACGCCGTCGACTCTGAGCCAAAACCTGAGGAGGGCGTACCAGCACCTCGGCATCACGCGGACCTGGGGAGGGGGCGATACCATGGGAAATGGGGCGTCTGCACGATGCACCGGAAGCATGGGATGCCTGTGAAGTACCCTTCGACCGCCACCTTCCCTGGCCACAGAGGGCAGGATCACGCGCAGCGGTGGTCGCACAGCCAACCCGCGCTCGCTGGTCACCTTGACAGACAGGGAGGCGACGCCATTGTCTTCCAGCTCACTTTCAAACAGCGGGATGTCGGCATACATCAGGATGGGGTCCCGGGCGGTCAGCATGCCGCGGTCCATCTGCGCGTCGGTTGCCTCCCAGGCCAGCTCACCGCTGCTGCCGTGGGCTGACTGTGGCCCTGCTGGCCCCGCACCACTCCCTCGATACCCGGTCGTGAAAGTCCTACGAGTGTGCGAGTGTGAGATGTGGCATGCCAGGCTGCAGGTGTGGTGTGCTGTACGAGTGCTCGGATGCAGGCAGGCAGATGCAGGTATGAGAGGGTCGCAATGACACACGCTAGGCGCCACAGGACGCTCCAACCTCTCTCTGGCAGACGCACCAATCATACTGCAGGACCTTGGCCTTATGGGTGTCGACATCTTGGGCGTGCGCTTGCATCCACTTCCCCGCCGTCTTCACGTGCACGGGGGCCTCCGACCCCGACAGCCACGCCCGTAAGGCGTCCTCCGCCTCAAAGGTCAGGCGTGTGCCGGCCTCAGGGTGCACCAGGGTCAGATGGTTGGCACCAAAGAACTGCTCAGGCCAGGCCAGGGATCCCAGCCTCTCCTTCAGCACATCCACCTCCGCATCGGCTGCATGCGTGCGTATGGGGGCCCGATGTGACATTGCTGCACCAGACAGTGCAGGGACCCATCCACCAAAGCCCTCGCTCTAAACCGCGTACCGGTAATGGGTGCCTTGGCACAAGTGATCTCCCACCCGCCGACAGCCACGCCGGCTCCCTCGGGAAGAAAGCGACCACCAGCCCCTTCCACCGCTGCAAAGCATGTATGCACGATTGTAAGACACTGCACTGAAAGGCTCTGTCACCTGGGATGCATACTATACATACCTCGCTCGTCGATTGTGCAGCCTGCCACCATTCCAAGAGAGGAGAGGCAGGATACTCGAATGAGGGAGGCCCAACACACTCGAATACATCGATGGGTTAAGGGTATGCAGCGTGGATCTGCGATGAGAAGATTGAGACCGTCACAAACTGACCCAAGGCGCGCAGCCGGGGCATTAACATGTTACGTAAAAACTAGCTTCCTCACATGGGAAGCTGCTTGCAAATGCACGATCCACAGACTCACAAGTTACTATGCCAAGATGTTGCTCAACAAAACGAATAGCTATCGAGCATAGTTCCTCTCACCCGTCGTCCCATGGAGGTGACTGGGAGGCCCGACAACGCGGATGTCTGGCTTACGAAGGCAGACAAAGAGCAGAGGCTGTCGCCACCCTTGACCAGCGTTAATCTGCGGGATCTGTGTAGTGTGAGTGACAACATCAAGCCAGGGATGTGTGTACGCTCGTCACAAGTCATCTCCCAGGAGGATGCCCAACGTCTCGGAGTGAGGGTGAGTGGGGTGGGAGCTGGGGGACATGGCTGCTTCGGCTGGTCGCCTGGTGCGAACCTCAAGACTAAGGACAGATGATCCCACTCTCACCACCTACAGACCGTCTTGGATCTGCGCCGGTCACCTGTGCTGTGCAAGGCGCACCCAAATAACACGGGCCAGCTGATGAAGCACACGTTCTTCAAGGGCCGCATCTGGTTCTCTGGCATTGTGAGTGGGTGGCCCCAGCTTGCGACGATGACATGACAGCAGGCGAGCGCTCACGACATATGCCATCAGCTATGTTATGCAATTCAGTGCTGGAGCGCAGACCGGACTGGCTACACACGGATGCCTCAGGCTGAGCTGATACTTTGCCCCCACTGCAGGCCAAGTGTCACGTGCGGCTGCGGCCCTCCAAGGAGCCGGATCACAATCGGGCGCTGTCATGCCAGAGGTGCACAGCCGCATCCAAGGAAACATACGGGCAACACTGCTCAGTGTACCATGGTGAGCAAGGCCAAGGGGCACATGCGTGCTTACGGCAGTTGGGTTGAGGATGTCCCACAACCCAGTTGATGTGGCCATCTCTTGAGTGTCGCGTCTGGATGAGCACAACACAAACATAAAGCCCTCTTCCCTCGCCCAATACAGTGGATCTCCTGCCAACGAACGTGGCGCTAAACATCCTGGGCAGGCTCCCCCACAAGCTGCAGTTCCGGGTGCTGGTCTGTGCCGCTCGTCAGCAGACCCCCGAGCCCATTGTGGCAGGTGTGTCAGGGGTGGCAGGGGACTTCTAGGAGGCTACATGCGGCACCCAGGAGCAGGGCTGGGCATGCATTCGCTGGCGTCTGAATGCCTGCTGTGCCTCAGAGAGCTTGCAGCTTCACAATCTTGTCGGTATCTCCCTTGCACTGGTTTCTGCAGCAGCGACAAACACTCATTCCCCCTTTCCTTCACTATACCCCTCTTCCTTCTCTGTCCGGACCCCAGCCGCGATCGCCAACCCCGACGTGATGGGCTACTTCAAGTTCTACAAGATCCTGCTGGAGAAGGCCCGCCTGCCCTTGGCCCGCGCCGTGCGCCTCTTCGCCGACAAGGACTCCGCGCCCGTGCTGGTGCACTGCATCCACGGCAAGGACCGCACCGGCGTGGTGACCATGCTCCTGCTCCTGGTCTGCGATGTTGACCCTGGCGCCATTGTGGAGGACTATGTGCGGTCGGAGCTGATCCTGCGGGAGTCGCGGGACAACAATGAGCTCGTCAGCCTGCCGGGTGAGCTTTGGGAGCAAGAGAAAGGGGGTGAAAGAAAGGGGGAGATGCATGGTTGACAAGGGAGGCTCCTGCAGCCCCATGGGAGCGCAGCTGAAAAACCTGTCTTGGTGGTGATCGGGTGGCAGGGCGACCTCTAGGCGCTGCCTGGTACGCACCCCATCACCTATCCCCCCTCCCATCCTCACGAACAGGGCACCTCACGACCAACGAGGTGATCGCGGCGGCGGCGTCGGTGATAGAGGCGCTCATGGACTACATGACCCGGCGCTGGGGCGGCGCCAAGCAGTACCTGGTGCGGGCGGGGCTCACAGTGCAAGAGCTGGCGGCCATACGGGTGAACTACATGCTCTCAAACCAGGGGCAGGCGGCGGAGGAGCAGCATGTCAGCGCTGCACTGCTGGCCAGCAGTGGGTCCCACTCTGGGCGGCACAGGAAGCGAGCGTGAGAAATTTGATCGATCCCATGTGGAAATTATTACTTGATACCTGTTTTGGGAGTCCTGTGTGACGTTTTAGTGCCCCACTCTGCCATCATCTATCTGCCTTAGGGTTTGCCTCCGACATCCCGGGGCGCGGGGCGCTTGACATCACCAAGTACATTTCTCCACAGCATAGCATGATTTACCGCGCTGTCCCAGCATCAATTTTCCATATCTCTCCTGCCGTGTAATCTACATAAGCCGTAGCGGTTCGAGGAAGCGGGTGGCAGGCGACCCTGACCGGTCCCATGGCAAGCTCGCTCACAGTGCTGCCGGAGGTGGAGAACGTCTTACGCTCCGCAAAAGGCCCCGGACTACTCGTGGGACTGGAAGGCGACCATGGCATAATTGTGATTGGGGCCATCGCCACAAAGCACGCTGCAGGTGGGCCCAGTTCACGAGTGTTGCCGTCGTGGGGTGGGGCTCATTCAAGCGATACACACATCCCAGGCGCATGCCCTGTGCACAAAACAGGCGACGTACAGGAGCTTCTCCCCATTCCTCTGGCCGTGGCGGGCTCCTTTGACCGGGCTGGCGCTGCAAAGACACCGTCACCGACCCTTGGCCTGGTGGCAGCCGAGATCGATGACAAGGGGTTAATAACGTGGCGCTGGCTGGCCACGGCTGGCCGAGGGGATTTGCTGCCGCATGTGCAGACAGCCGCATCCGACTGGAGGGAGGAGTGGGTGGCTGTGCGGGCCACTGCTTCCGCCAGCTTAACTTATGTCAGGGGCCAAGAGGCCAGCAAAGCCACACTGGCAGCGCTGGGGGGGGTCGGCTCTCAGCTGGCCAGCGCAGAGACCCTGTATTTGACCCCGGACGCATCTCAGAGCCTGGCAGGCGCGTCGCAGGGCAGATGATTTGAGTATTTGCAAGCCCAGCGCCTGCAGTGGGAAGGGCGACAGTGTCGGGTCATTGCAGAGATCGGATGCCGTGGGCGTTATGCCATGCCTGTGCCGCCACCTCACTCCTCACTCCACCCACCAACCCATGCAGACATGCCCAGCCTGAGGGAGGGTGCGCCCCAGGCTTCATGGGACTCCCCCCTCCATGTCATGGCATACCCCTGCCTCACCAGCGAGCGCCCTGCCCTCGCGCCTGTGGTCATCACTCCTCAGCACAAGGTCAAGCCCGGCGCTGAGATACACACCGCGCGTCTCCACCTGGACGCCCTGTGTTACGTTCGGAGAGACACCCCTGGTGCGCTTGCCGCCTACAATGTGAGTTGGGAGGATTGGCCGGCACCCAGGTGGAGTCTTTGTGATCGGTCTGACTGCCCTCGAGCAAATCTGGGCAACTCTTGAGGTTCTGTATGGGGCACCAGCACATCAGCAGGAGACCACACATGCCATCCTACCACATCCGAATGCGCAGGCTGTGAGGCAGTCCATTCTGGAGCAGATTGCTGGGGTGTCGCTCCTACTGAGCAGGGGGGAGCAGGCGGCAGGGGCAGCGACGATCCAGGCCTACCACTTCCTGCCACCAGGATTCCAGCACCACGTCTCGCTGGTGCGAGAGTGGGGGTTCCAACATCTGAGCTTGAGGCTACCGGGCGGGTGCTGGTGTGATTGGGTGGCGCCTCGCCCTGCAGCTACCAGCCAAGACTATCATCTCGAAGTGGTTGTGGCCACGATCTGCCGGCTTCTAGCGCACCCTTGAGCACACTCACAAGGCCCTACCACCCATTCGCCCGCGTCAGCTGTATCCGCTCGCCGCGTCCGCAAGGAAGGCCGAGGAGGCAGCCCTGGCCGAGAGGCGCGCCGCCATACACGCCATGCTGGGCCTCCCCAGTGATCGACCCCTCCTACGGATCGCGAGGGCTGTGCCCATCGAAGGTGTGTCGAGCAGAAAAGCTGGCTGCGGTCCGCCTGTGTGGGTGCGCGGTCATATATCTGACGAGGCTTCTTGTCTGGAGGGAGGGGATGCCTGCTGCACCGCACCCCACCTCGCTCCCACCTCCCCCTGCCGTGCAGCACCTGGCGCCATGCTCCCGGCACCCTCCACCAGACGGTTGGCAGATGTGCACGTCGGCATCGCGCCCTCCAGGGTCAAGGGCGGCACCCAGCACTTGGTCCAGGGCAGCTACCTGTACTACCACTACATGCAGGTGACTACAGGAATTGGGCATCATTTGCGAGGGGGATGGGGGGAGAATGGCTTGCCATGCCCCTGGTGCTCGTCGACCGCCGTGCCGGCAAGTGGTGGTGAGGGTGGCCCGGCGCCTGAGTCAGTGGTCCTGGGATCAGCCTCCTTTTCCCAGCCTGCTTGATCGTCCGTGTTGATCAGCAGTGCTGCCGGCCGCTGACTGCTTCGCTGGCAGTCCCCGGCGTGTCAGACACATTCTGTGGGATCTCTCGACTCCACCCCACTCAACCCCACCACCACTCACATGCATGCCCATCTACCCCGCTCAGGATCGGTTCAACGACTCGGGATGGGGCTGCGCCTACCGCTCCCTCCAGACCCTCTGGTCCTGGTTCCTGGAGGCGGGATACACCAGCACCCCACCCCCCGACCATGCCGCCATCCAGACTATGCTGGTCATGCTGGGGGACAAGGAGCCCTCCTTCCGGGGCAGCAAGCAGTGGATAGGGGCGGTGGAGCTGGGCTTCGTGCTGGACGAGGGGCTGGGCGTGCAGTGCAAGGTGCTCCCCCTTGCCTCCGGCGCCGACCTGCCAGACAAGGCGGCCGAGCTGGCGCACCACTTTGACATGCAAGGTGGGAGTTGCGGCCTGGGTCCCGGGAAGGGGCCTGGCTGACCGAGGGAGGAGCTGGTGGCCTGGGTGACAGGGCTGCCTGAATCCCGCTTCTCGAGGGCTTGACCCTGGGCGGGAGCGCCGCAGTGATGCCTTTCAAAACCCAAACCTTCCCTGATGACTCATGAGCACCTCGCATCCCCTTTGCAGGAACGCCGGTCATGGTGGGCGGGGGGGTGCTGGCCTATACCCTGCTGGGTGTGGACTGGAACGAGTCGACAGGGGAGGTGGCATTTTTGATCCTGGACCCACACTACACGGGGGGCGAGGACCTGAAGAAGATCCATGCCGGTGAGTAGAGGAAAATCCCATCTGGATGCCGCGATCAAGTGCATCCCATGAGCAAACTCCATCATACCCCATCTGCAAACCCCTTCTCCAGGACAATGGGTGGCATGGAAGCAGTACGGCGACAAGGCGGCGGCTGGGGGTAAGCTGCTGCATGCCGACGCCTTCTACAACATACTCTGCCCACAGAGACCCCTGGGCGTCTAATCGTTTGGGGGACGTTTGCTTGAAAGCAGGCCTTGCGTTGTATGCTGATGCTTCATCTTGATTGTTACCAGCAGATAGCTTCCTCGCTAAGAAGGGCAGGTGAGGGTGATTGACCATAGGACTTGTACATGCCTCAGGATGAGGTGCTTGGGGTGACTCAAGATGACATGGATACTCCGCTGCTTCATTGGAGGCAGAGAGCGCACAGGCCGTGCCGTGCAAAAAAAGGGATTGAGTGAGGCATGTGCGGGCCGTCAGGCAAAGTCCGAGGGGCTCCACATGCATTGTACAGGGTGCCATGCCGCACTCTTGGACCCCGTAATTCTTGGACTCGTGCCTGGCAGGCCCCAATCAATCAGGCCATGTCTACTGAGCGGGGATGGCGGTGGCCGCGGCTGGGAGGGCTGCCTCCGTGCCGTAGCCCTTGGGGCGGCGGAACAGCATTATGTGGGGCTCTGGCTTGTGGATCGCATAGTGGACCTGTGTTCGGAGGGGCAGGCTCTGAGGGTCTCAGGAGTGACTGGCAGTCCAGCTCCTCCCACCATTACGTCGGGACTCGCAGTAGCAAACCTCATGAGTCTGACACCCATGACCCGCCCTTGCTTTGCTCTTCAAGATACGCATACTACTGCATCGACCGTTCTTACACTTCTTTCCAACTCCTTCAGATCCCCCTGCTCACCCATCCTCGAGATTGCTGGACGCCTAGGGCCCTCCATTCCGTCTCGGTCAGCAGCTTCCCCTTTGGCAGCTGTGCAGCGATGTCTGAGGGCAAGACCACGTGCCTGTGTGTACAGAGTGAGAGGAGAGGGAACTATTGGAGACACATACCCCAGAATACACCAGGACTCACGCTTCTGGAAGCTTCCAAAGAGGACCAGACCTGAACTCATGGATCTGCAAGGGGGAAGCGGGGAACATGTCAGCAACACTGGCGCTCCAGGTCATCGGAAAAATCATTTCACCATCCCTTTGACCTGCTCACATCGTCGTAGTAGCGCTCGCTGTACTGGATCTGACTCGGAGGCATGGTTATCGAGGGGCAGGGGATTCGGAGGATTGCTCTCTCAGTACGGGACCGATGAGACCACTTTCCTTCTCAATACGTCGATGTTGAGCGGAAAGGCGGATGTTCAGAGTATCTGTATTTCGTGCGCGAATAGACCAACTTGCCTTCCCATAGCTGCCTCACCGAAGTTCAAGTGCGAAGGAAAAGAAAATTCCATTCCTGCGCGCTCAGATCACTTCATGCAGCAGTCCTCCATGGCCGTTGCGATCAGCCGTTTGGTGATCCACTCCAATCAATGTTTCTTTGGTTTTCGAATCATATCCCTTACTCATTTGCTGTGAGGGATCAGGGGACAATCACGGGCAGGTCGTCCACCGGGCCATATGCTCCTCCGCCTGCGCTCCAGGTGAGTCTCTGGAATTCCAAATGATGTGCAACTCAAAATCCCAATCCAGAGGTATATGTAACTGTTCACTATCTCAATTGCGTGCCAGAGACGGCCTGGAGCGGGTCAAGGTGGCGGATGACGCCACCGTGGCCGATCTTCGACAGGCCATTGCCGCTGATCTCTCGATTCCCGTGGACGATTTTGTTATCTCACAAGAGCCCACACTGGTGGGTCGAGCAGGGGTGTACTCCCTTGACCATGCGAGGGGTAACACTGCGCCCTGCAGCTTCTTCATGAGGTCATGGGCGTTCCTGCTGAGCCATCCCAACTCCCCCTTCACCTGCTCCTTAGCTGACTGCCAAGGATGGCGAGTCCGTGCAGACCCTGTCTGCCCTGTCCAAAAGCCTCAAGGGCCTGGGCATCCAGCATGGCGACACCCTCTTTATGAAGTATGGCATCAAGCGCAGCATCCCCGGCCCACCCCGGTCAACGTTCGAAACCAGGCCCTTTGGCGCCCACATGGACGTGCGGCGCATGGTGGCTGCCCAGACCCGCATCGAGCGCCAGGAGACCGCGGCCTGCTCCAGCGCGTCCTTTGATGCGGAGGCTGCCCACGCTTTCCAGTCCTACGTGTCTGCTGCCCTGGCCTTCAGCATCAAGCGGGGGGGCATCCTGTATGGAGTCGGTGAGAAAGCGCTCGCGTAGTGTGGGAAAGGAGGGTATGGTGACTGTCTGGCTTGTGCCTATACTGAGGTCGGTGAAGGTGTGCATCTGGATGATCAGCTGCTCACTTGTCCCGAGAGCTCCTCCGTTGACCTCACGTGATGATCTCTGTGTGGGTCACGGGGCCGTTTGGGCTTGGTGACCTCTAGCCAGCCGGCCGCCTATGCCCATGCCAATCATTGTACCCGCCATCACTGCATGATGCCTCATCCGCGTTCCTTTGCGTGCAGTTGGCGAGGAGGGCGCCGTGCAGGTGCATGCCATCTATGAGCCGCCGCAGTCTGCCACAGCAGACTCGCTGCAGCTGGAGCGAGGCACTGAGGAGGAGGCGGCAGCTGACGTCATCGCCACCACTCTTGGGTGAGACTGTGGCTTCTTTCATTGCTGGGCCGCGCATCTGCGCATCGGCTGCCTTCTGTGTCAACCTTTGTTTGCAGCATTCTACAACATTGGGTGCCAACCAAAGGACTGTCCCAATATCCCTGCAGGTGGACCAAGGTCGGCTGGGTATACAGCCAGAGTGTGAAGGAGCGGGATTTTATAGTGAGCACTGAGGAGCTGTGTCAAATGGCTGCCTTTCAGGTGTGCACTTGTATATTTGGAGAGGTAGTAGTCTAAGGTGATTGGGGGGGGGGCGGAGGCTGAGGCACCTGGGATAATTTGCTCAAAAACGCACGAGTGTAGATACCTGTGGTCCTTTCATCTCCCATGCCATGCACTGCCTGCTTGAAACCGCAGAGTACATGTGCACACCTCGTTTCCACTGCAGGATGAGATTGGGGAGACAGCTGTCACTGCCATGGTGGCTGCCTTCCCCGGGGACGATGGGCAGGTGGAGGTCCATGTAGAGGTGGGTAGCCCACTTGAGGAGTGAGGGGCATTTATGCTCTGGTGGCACGGTTCTGGGCCCAGTTTTGGTAGGCCTCAGCGCTCTATTTCTAGGGCAGGCTTGGAGCCTCGTCGCCCAAGCCCCTCACGCGCGCTCCTGATCATAATCTGAACCTCCCGCTCCTCCTCATCGCTGACTGCATCTCCTCCTCCCTCTGCTCATGCACTCAGGCCTTCCAGGTCTCCAGGCAGTGTGTGAAGCTGTGGAAGGAGGGCTGGTTCCAGGACCAGACGGAGCCGAGCGGAGTCACCACCCTTCGAAACCCCAAGGTTTATCAGAGGAGGGGTGTGATGGGCGCCAGGTTGACCCGGCCCCTGCCGCACATCCCCTGCACTCTCTCCGTTTCTGACACCCTGTTGCACCGCTCTCACAGGAGCCTGGCAACGCCACGCCCGTCATTGTCGCGGGGAAGGACCAGGGCGAGGTGGACAACGACTACTTCCTCATGCCTGTGTCCATCAAAGACCATGTGGGCCCCCTCGAGAATGCCTTCCCCTGTGAGAACAGGCTGCTGCCCCAAGGTGTGCCGGCAGTGGGCAGGGAGGGGTCCTGGTGCCTTTCGAGGAGCATACGTACACGCAGTGGAGCCTTTGTCCTGCCTCAGCCTGGGCTTGTCGAACCTGTTCTCATTGCCAGGGAAAGCGGAGCTCAGGGCGCACCTCCAGAAGAGGAGCGGGAAGCCCTTTGCGGAGCGCCTGGCCGACTTCCATCTCCTGCTCTTCCTGGCCCGCCAGCCCAACTTCGATCTCACAGGTGGGATGCCGCGCTCGAAGGGGACGAGGGAGGGAGGCTTGCGGGAATGGGCGCTGGGGAATATGCCGACACATCGATCTCAGTCGAAAGCGTGCCTGTCGCCTGGCTTTCTGCCTGGTCGAGTCAGGGGTGCGCTGTACATCGAAATACCCTGCTACCCTGTCCTCCCTGCCTTGTCTCACAGAGGTCGGGCACCTCACGGCGGCGGTCGCCGCCAAGGAGCCGGTGGGGGAAGGGTACGAGCTGCTCATAGAGTCCCTGGCGGGGATGTAAGGCAATGGTGCGCAATGGCAAAGGACCAGGCTGTTGAGGGTAGTGTAGAGAAGAAGGGCAAGGGTGGCACGAAGGCCATCCCATCCCCCCCACAGCGGAGGGCGGTCCCGGTGCCCCAGTCAGCCTGGAGCAGTCCCCCCTGGAGCCAGGCTCAGATGCGGTGGTACACGGGGATGAAGTACTGGATGGACCGCAGCGCGTCCCTCCCTGCGGTGGCGTCCAGGGTGCCGAGCGTCTGCCACACTGCGTCCTGCATCTCGTGTCCCGATCCAGCGATCGACGCGCCGGGGCACCTCGCATGGTGCATGTACCTGCATGGAGATTGCTGGGGAGATCGGGGTGGGCAGTGGGTCGATGTTGGGCGATGAATGCCTGGCAGCAAAGCATGTATGTGGTGGGCGGGCACCAAGGCCACGGCAGTTACCTACCCGGCAGGGTGCAAGGCAGGCACGCACGCATGCGGCCCCGCCGTGGCAACGACCCCCCGGCCTCGCCTGTCCAGGACCGGCAGGAGGTGGCGGTGGTAGCCCAGCAGCGCCACGCCAGCGGCGGGCGAGCTCAGCGCCAGCGCGCGCAGCGTGCTCAGCGCACGCAGGACGGTGCGCGGCCGGTCGGAGGAAAGCGCCGCCTTCAGCGGGACAATGAGATGGGGGATGCACTGCGGGACGGCCTCCCCTCCCCGGGCGATGAGGGCGGTGGTGCCCGCCTCGGCCAGCATGCGGTACGGCTCCTGGCCCGAGGGGTGGGGGCGGGGAGGGGGGGTCAGGAGTGTCACCCCGCAACCAGCATCACCCTCACGATGGGTCAGGGCGCCAGGCAGCGAGGCAGCTCACCGTTTGACATGTACTCATCGTAACCTGCCGGTCCGTGTCCCTGATCCTCGCACCTGCTCCTCAATGAGGCCGTCAACGAAGATGGGGAGCAGGGCCGGTACGTCCAGCTGGTCCAGGGGCTGGGTCCAGCGCAGCCCCGTCCTGCCGGGCCGATCCTGCTCCACCGCGATGGGGAGGTCTGCCCGCTGGTACAGACGCCGGAAACGGAGGGAGTGGGTGCCCTGGGAGGCTCTGAGTGGCGGTGGTGCGGCGCTTCCGACACCAGGGCCCCGAAGGGCGGGGGAGGGCGTGGCAGGAGTGTCACGGGTGGTTGCCCCCAGAAGCGGCTGGCCTCCTCCCTTGCGCAGGTACTGGTCTGGACTGGGACGTGACACTCGAATAGGATCGAAGCAGGGCGCTAGAACCATGTTGAGGGTCGGGCAGCGGGGTCAAGGAGCCGACATGTCGCGTGTGCTCGACAGGACAAAGAAGCTCTGCTCAAGCAGGACAACGCGCAGCATAAGGTTGAAAAGGCTGCAACACGTCAACATAGTACGATTCGATAACCACTGGGCTGTTGTCGATCGCCTCGTTGAAGATTGGGAGCGAGCTGCAAGATCGAGGTTGCACCCCACTGCTGTGGAGGATTGACAGGTACCCTGCATCCCTCTGCACCGGATGATGTGAGGCATCCGACAAACAAAGTACTCGGTCCTCTTGTCATGTGAAGTGGCTGCGGGAAGCTGTGACAGCTGCTGGTTGATCTAGGCCGTGACGACGCTGTCTGAGAGCAATGCCGATCCTGTAACTCACCACATTGCCGGCGGCATTCGAGACGCATTCGACCTGCGTTAGCGACAGTGACCTGTACTTGCATTGGAAAATCGCCACACAACGTCGTATGCCCGTCCTGCGGAACTCTGCTACTGTATAACGAGGCAGAGCATCTTGAAGGGCTCCCTCATCGTGCCGCAGGCGCACCCGGGGACCGGGAGCTCTGGCTGTCACACCAGCGAGCTGGTTGGTCCCTCTGAATCGTGTACTGCGGAAATCTGCTGCCTGCAGGCCGGGTTCACGCGATCCAGCTCCGTCACCTTGTCCCTGGATAGGCGGCTGCGGTGGTGGCAGGGTTGCCTTTGCCATTTTCCTCTACAGCAAATGTATAAACACATTGTGATCGGCATTCGTAGGGCCTGAGTCTGACTGGAAAGCGCGTTAAGGGTGATGATCGTTGGCTGTTCAAGTCCGATTCAAAGGCCTCGGGTCAGGGGTCGATGTTCCGGAGCTGACGAGGGTTGGACGCGAGTGTACACCATGCACACACGGAACCTGTAATTGTACTGCATTGCATGCCGAGCCCAGTTCATCTTCATTCTGAATATCGTGAATTCGATTCGACACAGCAGAGGCACTCTGGCATCGCCTGCTACGTCTAGCCTGCTGTCCTGGCTATGTGTACTCCGACCTTCATATTAGCACGCGTCTGAGCACTGGCCTAGGCCCTTCACCCACAACCAGTCGTGATACATCCGAGTGTGCCAAGCCGGGAGCCATGGGAGGCCCGAACATCTTCAAGAAGATGCTGGCAAAGTCTTCGGCCAACAACATGCTGGGTGCCAAGAACCTGGAGCTCGCCAAACATTTCCGGCTGATCAAGAAGTTGGGCCAAGGCGGCTACTCTACTGTGTACGTCCACGGGCAGTGGTTTTGGGGGTCGGTCCTTACGACGGTGCCCGCGTCGGGCCCGGCACTCGAGCCGGTGGGACTCCCTCCCCCCTTCACCGCCTCACCCGCTCTCCCTCCGCTCCCCCAACGCAGGTACGAGGTGGAGCGCCTCTCAGATAGGGGGCACTACGCGCTCAAGGTCACGAACATCCAGGAGCTGAAGCCCTCGGTGGCGCATGAGGTGGTCCAGGAGATCAGGCGAGTCCGCACTGTTGTTGGGGAAGGGGGCTGCTGGCTTGTGGTGGCACGGCAGGCGAGGCGCGCTTGCTTTGCCCTCAGCGCTTACTCAAGCACACTGCCACCCAGTGGTGACCCCCACCCCACGCACCTCCCCCGCCAGGCTGCTGGCATCCCTGCAGCACCCTCACCTGGTGCAGTACCATGAGGCGTTCGTGGACCACGACAAGCTCTGCATTGTCACCGAGCTCATGCCCGGCGGCGACCTGGCCTCCATCATGTGAGCGAGGGTTGCCGTGCAAATGACTCCTGCAGGGGGTTGTCGACGCGGGGTCTGTGTGGCTGTGAGGAGCTGCTCGCAGCCCGTCCCCTCGGTGCTTTCCCCCACCAAGGCCTTGCACCGAGGTGCAGAACCCCGACATGTTCCCAACTCAAAGCACTCCCCCCACCCCCAAACAACAGCATGCTGCGCTACGAGCGCATGCAGCGCTTCAGCGAGGGCGCCATCTGGTCCATGTTCCTGCAGATCGCGGTGGCGGTGCAGTACCTGCACCACAACCACATCATGCACCGCGACCTGAAGCCGCAGAACGTGCTGGTGGGGGCGGACGGGTCGCTGAGCCTGGCGGACCTGGGCATCGCGGAGATCCTGGACCGCGTGTTCACGGAGACCAAGTCGGGCACGCCGCACTACATGCCCCCGGAGTTCTGGCGCTTCGAGCGCTGCTCCTACTCGGGCGATGTCTGGGCGTTGGGCTGCGTGCTGCACGAGCTGTGCGCGCTGCGCCCGCTCTTCCTCTGCCGGCAGCAGCAGGAGATGGAGGCCAAGATGCTGGGCGGCGCCTGGGAGCGCCTGCCGCGCCGCTACTCGGATGGGCTCCAGGGCGTGGTGGACGCGCTGCTGACGGTGGACCCCGCGCGCCGCCCCACCATGGACGAGGTGATGCAGCTGCCGGCGGTGCGCGCCGCTGCGGCCGCCGCGCCGGAGCCGCTGCGCTCGCGCTGCGCCAGCTCCGGCTCGCTGGCCGACGACCTGGTCCCGCGCCTGCTGTCACACATCCCCGCGCCCCTGCACCCCGACGCGCCTGGGGAGTGGGACGAGCTGAACGACGTGCTGCCGCCCGCGCGCTACGCCTCGGGCGGCGGCTCGGTGTCCGACAGCCTGCGCGCCGCGCGGCGCCGCCGAGCCATGAGCACGGGGGACCTACGCGCGATGGCGCGCGGCGGCGGCGGCGGCGGCGGCGGCGGCGGCGGCGGCGGGAAGGCCGGCGCCGCGCCGGGGGGCGGCCCCGTGGCGCCGGCGCTGCGCCCGCGCCCGCCCTCCGCGCTGCCCGCCTTGCGCTCCGCGCTGCTCCTGCGCCGGCGCAGCACCGAGTCGGTGCCGCACAGCGCCGCCGGACGCAGCGGGTCCAGCCACAGCCTGTCCTCCAGCGTGGGGCCCGGCGGCTCCGCGGGCGACCTGCTGCGCCCCGAATCCCGCTCGCACTCGCTGTCGGAGCTGGACCTGCGGCGCCTGTCCGCGGGCGGCGAGGCACGGGCGGGCGCCGGCGAGGCGCGCGGGCACCCGCTGGCAGCCGCCGCATGCCACGGGTCGTCGGGGCGGCTGGGCGGCTCGCCCGGCGCGTACAGCTCCGCCGGCTCCTCCGGCGGCTTCCTGTCCGGCCTGGGCGCGGGCCACGCGCATGTCGGCCACTCCTTCCACTACCCCCCCCCCGCCGGCTCGCCCCGCGCCGGCAGCGGCAGCATGCACGACGGCCAGCACGGCGGCGTGCCCCTGCCCGCGCCCACGCCCTTCCAGCTGGCCGCGAATGGTCCTCGGCCGGCGCAGGGAGGCCCCCAGGCCATGCCGGACCTGGGCCAGCTGCTGGGGCCCGCGGCCGGCCTGGGCGGCGTCATGGCGCCCCAGGCGGGCACCCTCCCCCTGTCCCGCGACCTGGCCGCCGGCCGCATGAGCAGGGGGGGCGCGCACTGATGCGCTGGGGCCGGCCGGCGCAGGCGCTGGAGGTCAGCAGGCTGACGAGGGGACGGAGGAGTGTGACAGGGAAGCATGCCTCTCTCCCCCACGCACACACGCAACAGCCTCGCCACTGCTCCCTCCTCCCAGAGTCCTTCTCTCCGTGTCCTGCCGCCGACGAGGGTCGGGACCCCATCGTGCCTCCCGCTGCCCAGCCCCTGTGCTTCGCGACATCCACTTTGCCATCCCCTTGAGCCAGAAGCTCACAAAAAAGGAATCCACTGACATTGTATGCATCCTCTTGAGACCAGCAGGGACATCGCCCCCTTGCCTCTCCCCATGTGTCTTTTGCCCCCTCTCCGGCACCGTTCCATCCAGAAGTGTGTCCCCCAAAGTGCCCCGGCAATGTGCTAGGCCAGCGGTCCTCCAACCTCACCCTGTGCAGACCACTGTGCTAGTGTCTGGTGCCTCTCATCCCCTACACTATATCGCTTTTCTTATAGCTCTGTCATGTATAGAATTATCCAGGTTGGGAAGTACGGGGGGGAGTGTTGGGAGCTGGGGTGATGCAAGCTTGGTGAATGGGGCTAGACATGTCTGCACCACAAGGGACTGGTCACAGCTGACATTCAAGGAGGCGCTAAACGGGAGAAGGTCAGACATCTGCCCTCCGCTTCCCCTGGAGGCTGGGTAGCGGTTGGTTGAGCTGCTGGTGATGCTGGGACAATGTGGCTCATATCGCACCTCCACATCGCCAGGAAAGCATGGGCAGCAGCTGCATGAGGACAGTCGACGTAACCAACTGCAGGTGCACAAGGCATGAGACCCCGTTGGGAGGTCACCCCACACTGGTAATGATGGTACAGTCCCGATGACGTGCATGGGAGTTGCGGGGCCCATTCAGGCAGGCCCATGCAGCCCGGCCTGCCGGTCTAGTGTGCAACCGAGAAGCTGTCGACATGGTGGTCGACCAGCCTCCGGGCCCCAATATAACACGGCTTTCGTGACCCAGCGGGTCCCTCGAAAGTGCATGGCGGTCCATGCGAAGCCAAGCGCCGCGACGCCCTCTGTCGATAGCCCTCTTGTAAAGACCCAGCTTCGCACTGGGCCCAACCACCCTCCGAGTGAATACAAGGACACCTGGATGGACAGGGTAATCCTAGGGATCATAAATCATCGGATGGACGAGGAATTGGGAGGTGAGACGCCGATAGGCTGGGCCAGATCATCTGAAAGCGATGGCTTGTGGTTGTGCACACCAGACCAATGCATGAACTATCCAGAGCAGGGGTGCATCGTGACGGTCCCCCTCTCACTTTCCAGCCCTCAATCCTCCAGGCGATAGAGAGAGAAACAACACATTCCAGGGATTCCTAGACCGAGCCGAAAGCATCACTCGTGGGAGGTCTGTGGAGGAGCAGCGCAGGTTTGTGGCCAAGGTCCTTGGAGGTCTGGTCCAGCCTGGGATGGGAGTACTCCTCCGTCGGCATCTTCCCCTGAACAAGGTGCTGCAATGGTGGGGGACAGCTTGCATGCCGGGGTGCTGCGGTGCTGAGCAAAACCGTATGTTTGGGTCAGCTTGCGCCAACCAGGTTTCTGTTTGCATGTCATCGCTACAACAGATCCCTGATGCTCCTCCTCCTCCTCGCGCACAGTTGGTGGCTGAATCCATGGCTCTCGTTGCGTCCACCTGCTTTGGCGGCCTTGTTGGCCACACACAGCGGCAACAGGTACGCTGTCTGCTTGGGTGTGGCTTTGTTGGCAGAGCTTGCATGGCCGTCGCCAAAATCAACATGCGCTGCCTCAAAGCTGTGGTGGGCACCTGGCGGCAATATCATGCCATTATTTGTTTCTCCCAGGTGAAAGTCTCAAGCAAAGGGAAGACCCATGAGTGGAAGAGTGCCGTTCAGATTGAAAAGTGTCGCTTCCTTGAAGGCAGTGGCTGTGTTGGAATGTGTGTCTCTCTGTGCAAGGTGAGCAGCTTGGGGACTCGGTGTTTGCGGGGGGAAAGAAGGCAGCTCTTGCAAGGTTGTTCCCAGAAAACTGACGCAGGATGTCCACTCCAGACGATACTTGGGTCAATTGCACCTGGCCATCTACTTCAGCTCATTGGAATGCTGCTGCTCGTCCCTCTCACATCGCAGATGCCTACTCAGACATTTTTCCTAGAAACTGTGGGCTTACCCCTGACACTGGAACCCAACTTTGAAGGCAAGCGCAGTGTGTGGGATGGAATAAATGGCTCAATGTTTGTCACACCAATCCATCCCTCTCAGTGTCACTGCCCCCTTTCACACAGACCTATCATGCACCATGACTTTTGGTAAGGTTCCCCTTCCAGAGCATCTGGACCCTGTGCACCAACAGCCATGTCTTCACATGAATAAGCTCAGCCCAAGTGGAGTGAGTCGGGTGGTGGCATACTGTCAATTGCGTTGTGACTGTTGTCTGGAAGCTGTTGAACTACCTTCAATGGGTTACCTATTGAAGGCGGAAGTATGTCACACCCACTTAAATCTCATATCGCAGGCTCCCTGCCCAAGAATCCAACCAAAAGAGGCAGTGCAATAAGATATGAGCCAAGGTCGACTCGTCCAGCATCCATGCCGATTGCTGGAGTGTCTATGCGACAGTTTTCCAACTCATGTGACTGCTTCTGCAGAGTGTTCAGACATACCCTTGATTCTGCTAAAAGATTTCGTGTACCATACAAGGCAGGGCATGAGCCCGGCTTAGGCAATTGTCGACAAGTGCAACTCTCTGCCAAGCACAAAACTGTGAAGATGGCCAGGACCTTGTATCGCAAGGGATAAAACGTGAGCATTGCATTCCCTGAATACGACTGCAGGGCAGCGGGCGTCCTAGGACTGAACAGGAACGGCTGGTGTGCCACTCAGGAACAAGAGCCCTGCTGCAGGCTTGTGGGCCATGGCCACATGCCACTGTTTCCCTGCCAGACCTGGGCGTCTAATTATACATAGTCATCGTTGCTGCCGCTACCATTGAGCGAGTCCAGGGTCGACAGGTCTTCGTCCACGACGTCATGGGCATATCGCTTCAGCCTCGAGTCGTACTGCAGGGATGTGTGTAGGAGCACGCCTTCTTGATCATCCAGTCATGGACGCAGAGCAAGGGAGAACAGAGAAGCGGTGCAGCACCACCCTCTCTCATGCCTTCCGCCCACCTGATTCAAGTCGTCGTCTGTCGCCTCCAGGAGCTCCACAAACTCAGACCAAGAGACCTGAAGAGGCAGGGGTGGGGTTTGCAAAGTATTATCGTGCCAGGTCTTGACCAGAAGCTGTGCTAACACAATTTTCTCCCACCCAAAAACCACTCACGCACCTGCCCGTCGCCATTTGCATCAGCTTCCCGGAGCATGCGCCTGGCGGCAATCAGGCTGTCTGCAAAGCGGACGATACAAAACGGGGATTGGGTGGGAGTCAGGCAACGTGGTGGAGTGTGATGCTCCTGATGGAGGTCCATGGACGGGCGTTGAGACTGATGCTTGCTCCTGATTGGCAATGACACACAGCCAGCCCTGACACTGCATTTCCTCTCCACAAACGAGAGGCTCCAGCATTGTGTTGACCCCACCACAGCAATCCCCCTTCAGGCCACCCTTCCCAGGTACAAAGAACAGACGATGCCCAAATTCAACCCACACTATCACCCACCCACCTTCCTTGCCCTTGTAGTCACCGAGCTCCTCCGCGATCTCATCCAGGGTGATGAAGCCGTTGCCGTCCTTATCGAGGCGGTCGAACACGGCACGCACCCAGTCCTGCCAGGCGTGGTGGCGCTGGACGACGCCCCAGTCCACCAGGCTGGCCACGAACTCCGAGAGCTGCAGCCCGCCGTCGCGGTCCGTGTCGATGCGGGCCATGAGCACCTCCATCTCCCCCGGCGACACATCAAAACCCAGCGCCTCCAGCCCCGCGCTCAGCTCCTGGATGGAGACGGTGCCGGAGGAGTCAACGTCCAGCTCGTCGAACAGCACGCGCACGGAGCGCAGCCACTCCTGGGCGCCCTCGATGGGCGGCGGCGCCGACTCGCCGTCCACGCCCGCCGCCTCGGTCAGCGTGCGCAGCACCAGCTGCTTCAGCTGGCCGTGCGTCGCGAAGCGCTGCAGGCGCTGCACCACCGAGGCGCGCAGGCGGGGGGTGTCGGAGCCCAAGTCCTCCTGCGTGTGAGTGGGTGGGTGGGTGGGGTGGCATTGGGAAGGGATCAGGACGGGAGGGGGCAACGGGGGTCCGGTCGGCATCACCAGCACCATCACGCAGGCATCTGCTGGGTTCAGGTCGGGAGTCTGGACAGGTGTGCATCGAGCTGCGCACACAGAGGCAAGCAACCAGGCTTGTCACAAGTATGTGGAGGCGCTGAAGTTGGCAAGTATCGCTGTGTCCAGCGGCATTGAAGGGGGTCACCTCGCAGCCAATCGCACCACACAAACCTTCAGCCAGGGATGTTCCAGGGCTTTGGCAGCGGTGATGCGCTTGCGGGGGTCACGCTCCAACATGGCCATGAGCAGGCCGCGTGCTGAGGTGGACACCTGTGTGGAATGAGGAAAGACGGTGTGGTTTTGGGGATGATGGCAGGCTGGAGGGCCACGAGTATGCGCGAGCTGACAAGCCGCAGTCCTTTTCAAGGGGCAAGGCACACACAACACTCCACCCCACCTGCTGCAGCTCTGGCCTGGTGAAGTTGACCTGCTGCGACAGGATGGCCTTCCACACGTCCTGCAGCGTGCAGTCCTTGACCGAGTCCCAGAACGGAAACTTGCCTGTGTGAACGGTGCAGGGAGGGGTAAGGGGGGTTGCACGGGTGGTGGATCGTCTACTCCCTGATCTCGGTACCTCTTGTATGCACACAGGGACGCGTACAGAAACAACACCCTCCCCACCAAGCCTTGCCTGTCAGGAGCTGGTACATCATGGTGCCCGCACTCCAAATGTCGGCGGGCAGGCCATAGCACTGCTGGATTACCTCAGGCGCCATGTAAGCCGGCGTTCCCGACCTCGACTTCAGCGGCGGCTCCCCGGCTCGGTGACGCATGGCCAGGCCGAAATCTGTCGCTTTGATGGGGGAGTCGCTGGGCGCGATTTCCTCCCGCGAGTCCAGACCCACGGCGCGGCCGAAGCGCGAGAGGAAGGTCTCGGAGTGGATCTCCTTTGCCCAGTTCTGGGGTGGAATGGAGATGAAGGTGAGGTGTTCATGCAGCGCTGGGCGCAGGATTGCACTTGTGGCGTTTTGTTTTGATGAAAGGTTCCTGATGGCACATCCTACAGGACTCCAATGTGGAAACGGTTCAAGAGTGGCATCCCCTGCGTCGGATACCAGGCACACCCTGCCGAGGCTCTAGCAGGGTTTGCAGCCTCGCAAACGCCTCACCACACCTTGTCTTTGGCCAGGAACTGCGGGGCCATGGAACAGACATGGGCGTGGGTGGATGGTGAGGGTACCGAAAGCAAGGCGCTGCTCAAGGGTCGCTCGCCGACCATTCCTTCCCAAATGAATATCCCTAGGTTCCGCCCATGCCCATGCTCAAAACCACCTCACGTTTTGATACGCCTCCACCCCCCCTAAAAAGCACCCACATTGTCTGGCTTGACGTCACGGTAGATGATGCCCTTGGAGTGACTCTGGGCCAGGAATCTCATCACGCTCCTCATGATGTGCTGGACCTGAGGATTTTGGAGATATGGCGTCTTGCCAGACAGCAAAACAAGACATGGAGCCTTCCCTGTGCACCTGGGGAGCAAAGGCATCATGCAGGAATGCTCCCAAACGCACTCTAAGCCCTGCCCAACCCTCACCTGGCGCTCGCTGTAGTCCCCCTGCTGCAGCCCATCAAGCACGGACCCTCCCTCACACAGCTCCATCACCAGGTGGATGCTGAGCTCATCCTCAAATACATCCTGTTTGGAGAAGGTGTCATTTGTGCGGTGCGGCTTGTGAGAGGAACGGAGACGGGGCGCTGCAAGTGCATATCTTATCTCGCAAACCTCTGGTGGGGCGCAGGCAGGCAGGCAGCCCCTACCCCATACACCAGCCGTCAATGCAGAGTGCCCGAAAAACAAGCAGATATCCACTGAGCAGCAAATCCATAGCCTCAAGAGGCCAGGAGCCGGATCTTAGCAAAGATACCAGTGGTCCAGCCCCACAAGGGCAGTCACACCACTCCTAGCACGCCCTTACAGCCCTGTTCCCCCCCTACCTTGAGGTGCACAGCGTCCAGGCTGGCACCCAGCTGACGCATGGCATCCACCTCCGTCTGCAGCTTGATCAGGTACCTTGGCGTTGGGCGGCCATTCTTGGGGATCTTCATGATGCTCTTCACCGCGTACTGGTTGCCAGTCTGGTTTTCCGTCGCCTGCCGCACCACGCCAAAGGACCCCGCGCCCAGCATGTCCCCCATGGCGTAACTGGGCACGAGGCGGGGAGGAGGAGGGAAGTAATATTGGTGGATGGACCTGCAACGCAAGGCGCTTCCCCGACCTTCAAGGTCGTCGTGATCATAGTAGTACACAGAGCAGTAGGCCTCAGGTCGCACGTCTCCCAGCCCGCGTTCAAAGGCACTCACTGCGTGTCAAAGTCCCGGGGGAAGCCGAAGACCGTGACGAGTTCGGAGGGCTTGAGCTCAGACTTCAGGGGCTTTTTCAGCACCTCCACATCCCCGGCCTTGGCGGTGTAGTCGGTGCGAGCACAGCGGACCACCAGCCTGGAGGCAACTCCCGGGATCCTCCGCCTTTGGAGCCGGGACCAGTCTAGAGGGGGCAGCTGAGCAGCACATCCCTGCGGGTTTAAGGGCGACGTAAGCCTCAGAGATCGCAGCGACTCAAGCAGGGCAGGGCCACTGGCCTCGGCCCAATTCATGCATGATCCTGGCTGCATGGCATCTCCATGCATGAACGTCACCTGGCAGGCCCGGGGGTAGGGCAGGGGGTGTCGCGGGTGCAGAGTGCCACTCTGAAGGGGTATGGTCGACTGCATGGGTGGGTGCGCCCTCTGGCAGAGGGTGGTCCCCAGAGTAAGCGAGGGCCGGACTGCAAGCCACTCGACCAGGATAGGGTCCGCGCAGGTCCGAGTGGTAAACACGAGGCGGAAAACGTAGTACTTAAGCTACGATTTCTATGAATATAAGGTCAGGGTGCCTAGATGTCGAGCAGGTTGGGGCTCCAGTCGTCGAGGGCCAGGCAGCTAGGACCGTTTCCTTGCCGACCAAGGCAGCTTGTGTCGGCTCGTTCCTGGCCTGCGATCTCAGCAGGACGATGTGAGGGGGAGTCTTGACCATTTATAGGCGGAGTGCATATTCGGATCCCCGTCCACGGCCATAGGGTGGGGTTCTTATGCGGGGAGAAAATCTTAATCTACTCTCGCTCAGCTGCTCCTCGCCTTCCCACTCAATGCTGGGCACTTGGGGCCTGTCGAAGCCAAGCCGTATAATCCATCTCCATGTAGCATCCAATGAATGTGAGCTTGCCATTTGCCCGTAGTCTTCACATCCAAGTTCCAATGGCCTTCGTTGGCTTGGGATGTGCTGAGATGGTGTTTGCTAAAAAATTGGGTTCCAAACAAATCTGGGTCCTTGCAAGCAATAAAGTTCTCCATGCAAGTAATGAGGCTCTGTTGCCAGATTGTGAGCATGTCCTTGTAGTACATGCTTCAGTCTGAACTCTCTTTCCTGGGTTGGCAAATGACCACAGGATGATCTGTGAGCTTGGCATTGGTGATCGATATGAACCAAGTAAAGAGTCGTTTGAGTATGGTAATAATGGTCTCCATTGATTTCTTGAGACTGTTCCCAACGGAATGGCAGAGTCGAGGATGTTGAACTCTCGGTTTTTGCCACTCACAGCTCGGGTTGCGCGCAGGCGCAAAACAATGCGGAATAATGCATGCATTGCAAGTGACCCACCCTTTTGCTTGAAGAAGTACCGATCTTATTGGGATGCAATCTAATCGTGAATAAGTGTGTAATACCCTCGTGACACTCGGCTCCGAGGAAGCGCATGGCCCCGCCCTCACCCCTGTAGCATCTCCGGCACCACCCGCTCAAGGTCGTCGTGCACCATGAGGAAGAAAGTGGATTCCCGCATCCGCACACTGGTGGAGAACTGCGTGAAGACGCGCCAGAGGTCGCTGTACATCATCGTGGGCGACAAGGGGAGGGACCAGGCGAGTGAGGAAGGCGTGAGGGCGTGCAGCGGCAAGGCCATGCGGCATGAGGATGAGGGACAGCTTTTCCCTCGTCGATGCGGGACTATACTCAACCTCCGATGACCCTGTGCTGGATGCCCAGGTCGTCAACTTGCACTACATGCTGTCCAAGACCGTGGTCAAGGCCCGGCCGTCGGTCCTGTGGTGCTACAAGAAGGACCTGTACTTGTCCAGGTGCGAACCATGCTAGACAAGGCCCAAGCGGATTCGGAGAAAGGGCCAAGGGCAATGTGCCCGCAAATGCGTCTGGCCAGGCGGCATCTGCTGCCGTCTGCCGCCCGTCGTTTTGCCTGGTCGGCTGGGTGCCTTGCGCAGAGCGGCCCCCCTTCCTCACCATGCAGCCACCGCAAGAAGCGCATGCGCCAGATCCAGAAGATGTCCCAGCGTGGTCTGCTTGACCCCGAGAAGGAAGACCCCTTCTCCCTCTTTGTGGTCAGTAAGAAGGCTTGTAGTGGGATGTGAGATGCGCTAGGGATGGCTGGAGGTGACCCATGCAGCCACTGCCCCCAAGGCTCCTCCCAGGCCTGCCTGGAACAGTAAACCCCCGCTTCCCCCCCTCATGGCCGCTCCCCACTGACCCCCCCTCCCCACTCAGGCCTCCACCAACATCCGGTATTGCTACTACTCTGAGACGCACAAGGTGCTGGGAAACACATACGGCATGCTGGTCCTTCAGGACTTTGAGGCCCTGACCCCCAACCTGCTCGCGCGGACGGTGGAGACGGTGGAGGGCGGGGGCTGCATCGTGCTCCTGCTGTCCACGCTGGAGTCGCTGAGCCAGCTGTACTCCCTGACCATGGACGTCCACTCCCGGCTGAGGACCGAGAGCCACCAGGAAGTGAAGGGTGGGTGGGTGAGGGGGCGTGTGGGGGGTGGTAATGGGGAGGCATGGTCTGAAAGGGGTGGAGTCTTGGCATCTGAACCCAATGCCCCCAGTGGGACCCGAAGCCTGGCTGGTAACGCTGCGCATGGCCGCTGCCACATGGGCATCACCCTACGACCCCTGCTATACAACATAGTTTGAGGTCTCTGAGGGGTCCCGCCCGTCTTGCTCGATATTCTCAACCCCTATCCCTCCCTTCTGCAGGCCGCTTTAATGAGCGCCTGGTGCTGAGCCTGGCATCCTGCCCCAATTGCATCCTCATGGACGATGAGCTCAACATCCTGCCCACCTCCACCCAGGTTTGCTGCAGATCATATTAATGGGGAAGCCAGGGTGCATGCTGTGTTATGATGGGGTGCAGCTGACCAAGTGGGGGCCTGGACCAGGCACCGCGTTGCGTGGCAGGTGCAGCCGTGCTTGATCATCCTCGACAGCAGAGCTGCCTGCTGGCAAGATCATGCCTCCGGACACCCTGGTCCCCTCACACATCGCCCCCTCAGGTGCAAAACATCCACCCCTTGTCCGCGTCGGTGGGCGCCGAGGCGGCGGGAACCTCGGAGCTCCGGGAGCTGGTGGAGAGCCTGGCCGACACCCAGCCGGCCGGGGCGCTGGTGGGCCGGTGCCGCACGCTGGACCAGGCGCGGGCCGTCGCGACCTTCCTGGACGCCGCCAGCGAGAAGACGCTGCGTTCCACGGTGGCGCTGACGGCCGCCCGAGGGCGCGGGAAGGTGTGTTGCCGAGGCGCGCCGCGGAGGGTCTGGACTCTGCGTGGGTCCCTGCTATGGGTCTTGTTGGGGGCAGGGAATTCCAGCCGGTGTGGAGCTGCGTTGCCTTGGCCGGCCTGCGGCTGAACCTGCAGCATGGCCTTGCATTGTTGCTGGATACTAGTGTCCCAATGAGGGAGAGACGAACAGCATGACATGGTCCCTGTTGCGCCCTCAGCATACCCTCAGTCCACCCCACACCCACCTGCCCACCCATCCACCGCTCCCAGTCCGCGTCCCTGGGCCTGGCCATCGCCGGCGCGCTGGCGCTGGGGTACAGCAACATCTTCGTCACCGCCCCCAGCCCCGAGAACCTGCGCACCCTGTTCGAGTTCATCTTCAAGGGCCTTGACGACCTGGACTACAAGGAGCACCTGGACTACGATCTGGTCGAGAGCACCAACCCCGCCTTTGGCAAGGCCATCGTGCGCGTCAACGTGTATAAGACCCACCGCCAGACGGTGCAGTACATCCAGCCGCAGCACGCCGCCAAGCTGGCGCAGGCCGAGCTGCTGGTCATCGACGAGGTGTGTGTGGGTGTGGATGTATGTGTGTGTGTGTGTGGGTTTTAGGGGGGGGGGGGTAGAGGGGAGGGAGGTGGGAGGGGCGTGGGAGGGTGGGGGAGGGGCGAGGCGTGGGAGGTGGGGCGTGGGAGGTGGGG
>NW_011934213.1:429433-499147 GCF_000733215.1 Auxenochlorella protothecoides
GAGGGGCTGGAGGTGGGGAGGGCAGCTGGAGTGGGCTGGAGTGGGATGAATGGCAGTCGGGTGGTTCCTGAATCATCCCCTCACGCCAAGCGCTCCCCACCCATCGCACAGGCGGCGGCCATCCCGCTGCCCATGGTCAAGTCGCTGCTGGGCCCCTACCTGGTCTTCCTCTGCTCCACCGTGAATGGGTATGAAGGCACGGGCCGCTCTCTGTCCCTCAAGCTCATCCACCAGCTGCGACAACAGGTAGGGCATGGCAAAGGGGGGGGTTGGGGGGGTTGATCTGTGCAGGGTTGTGCACAGCGCCAGGCATGGTCTCTTGCTGGGTGACAACAGCTTGCAGAAACCTGCCAGCACACTGCCCGGGACGGGTGCCATCCCATGCCGCGGGGCGTCTCACCCATTGCCCCCTCTTCCCACCCCAGGGCGCCAAGGTGGAGGGCAAGGCGCCCTCGGCCGAGGACGGCAGCGGGGGCCGCACCTTCCGCGAGGTCATCCTGCGCGACCCAATCCGCTACGCCTCGGGCGACGAGGTGGAGAAGTGGCTGAACGGCCTGCTGTGCCTGGACGCCGCCGAGCACATCCCCAAGCCGCCAGGTGATGGCGGGAAGGCAGTGCCTGGTGATGGGCCGGCAGGCCTGGGGGGTGGGTGTGTCGTGCACCCCTCAAACCTGCTTCTCTGTGCCGCACCCTTGCTCTTCCCACCCCTTGCCCTGCATGCCTGCATCCCGTTCCAGCACCACCCAGGTTGATGTCCACTTCCTGGTCCCTCCCCTCCATCCCACCCCTCATACCCTCCCTTTCCCCCTGCGCCCCGCCCTGCCGCGCCCCCCCAGCCCGCCTGCCCCACCCCGACGACTGCCAGCTGTACTACGTGGAGCGCGACACGCTCTTCTCCTTCCACGCCGCCTCGGAGACCTTCCTGCAGCGCATGATGTCGCTCTACGTGGCCTCCCACTACAAGAACTCGCCCAACGACCTGCTGCTCATGGCCGACGCCCCTGCCCACCACCTCTTCGTCCTGCTGGGCCCCGTGGCCCCCGACGCGCGCGCCCTGCCCGACGTCCTCGCCGTGGTCCAGGTGGCGCTGGAGGGCGCCATCTCGGCGCGCAGCGCGCGCGCCTCGCTGGCCGCCGGGCAGCTGCCACAGGGCGACCTCATCCCCTGGACGGTGGGCCAGCAGTTCCAGGACGCCGACTTCCCCGCGCTGTCGGGCGCGCGCGTGGTGCGCATCGCCACGCACCCCGAGGTGGTGCGAGCGGGCTACGGCTCGCGCGCCATGGACCTCCTGCGCCAGTACTACGAGGGCGGCCTGGCCGAGCTGGCCAGCGACGACGAGGGGGGGGCCGGCGGGGGTGCCGGCGGCGGGGCCGCCTCAAGCAGGGCGGCGGCGGGCGACCGGGCCGCGCAAGGTAGGGGTTGGGGGCCGTGGGCGGGGGCGAGGCGGGTGGGAGCCGGTGCCTGCGCTGGGTGTGGAGGTTTGAAGAGCTGGGCCCCAGGAAGGTGGGGGACGGATGCCATGGGCCCGGGGCCGGAGGTGCAGGGCGCTCCTGGATCTCGTGTTTCACCCACACAACCCCGTGCTCTGTCCTCCCTCCATGCCCTTCAACCACCCCCTCCATGCCCTCAACAACCTCGCCCCCCCCACATCATCACCAACCAGCAGCCGGGTCGCTGCTGGAGGAAAAGCTGGCGCCGCGCGCCAGCCTGCCCCCGCTGCTGGTCGCTTTGCAGGACCGGCCCGCCGAGTCGCTGCACTACCTGGGAGTTTCCTGCGGCGTGACGCAGGAGCTGTTCAGCTTCTGGCGCCGCGCGGGCTACCGCCCCGTCTACATCCGGCAGACGCCCAGCGACGCGACCGGCGAGCACACGGTGATCATGCTGCGCACGCTGCGCTCGCAGGACCTCGCCTCCGACGCCTGGCTGGACCCCTTCGTGGCCGACTTCCGGTCGCGCTTCGCGGCCCTGCTCCCCGCCGCCTTCCGCGCCTTCCCCCCCGCCCTGGCGCTGTCCGTGCTGGACCCGCGCCTGGCCTGGAGCGAGGCCGAGGTCCAGGCCGGGGTCCAGGGGGGGCTGGCCCTGGCCAAGCTGGACGGGGGGGAGCTGTCGCCCCACGACCTCAAGCGCCTGCAGGCCTACTCGGCCAACCTGGTGGACCACCACCTGATCCTGGACCTGGTGCCGCCGCTGGCGGGGGCATACTTTGCAGGGCGACTCCCCGCCACGCTGTCCTACACCCAGGCCGCCATCCTGCTCAGCCTGGGCCTGCAGCGCCTTGACATTGCTCAAGTAGAGGAGGCGCTGGGCCTGCCAGCCTCCCAGACCCTGGCGCTGTTCAACAAGGCGCTGCGACGCCTGCACGCCCACCTTCGCGCCGCGAAGGAAGCCGCCGTGGAGAGGTGCGTGGAGGGTGTTTTTGGGCGGGGGAGCTGTGTGGAGAACTGGGCGGATGGAGTCTGTGGGGTAGACAGGGCGTGCTGGAAGGCACGGCGTTGTGGGTCGGTAGGGGGTTGCTTTGGCTGGGGGTCTTCCCCCTCGCTGTTTTTGGGCCTTCTGCATTCAACCCTGCCTGGGGGACCCTGCCGCTCGGAGGAATCGACCCTTCCAAAAGACCCCCACATCAATACGCCGCATCGTCCACCCACTCATTCCCTCCAAACCCATTTCGAGCAGGACGCTGCCGGCGCCCAAGCCGCTGGCCCTGCTGCCGCACGCCCAGGACCTGGATGCTGAGCTGGACGAGGCGGCGGCTGCCGTGCGCGCCAGCAGTGCGCCCACCTTCCGGCCCGAGGACGTGGAGGAGTACGCCATCCGCTTTGGGGATGCGGACTTGGAGGAGGCCGTGGGCGCCGGCGTGCGGCCAGGGCTGGTGAGCGTGAAGGTCGACGGCGAGAAGGTGGGTGAAGGGAGCCTTGGGTGGAAAGGGCAGCGTAGATCAAGGTGGTGCCAGGTGCTCGTCCCTACCTAGGTGCATGGCAAGGCGCCTGACAAGACCCCCCCTCCCCCCCCATGCACAAACAAAACCAGACACCCAAGAAGAAGCGGGAGGGAGGCAAGACACCCTCCAGCCGGTCCGGCATCAAGTCGGGGGGGAAGCGGAATGGGACCCCTGGCGGACCCAAGTCGCACAAGAAGCAAAAGACGCCAGCCTGATGGGCCAGGTGCACCTTCCCTTGCCCACGCGTACGAGAACTAGGCTGCCTGCCAGACCACTGCATCAGCTTACAGTTTGGAGTCCTGGTGCTTCTGCCTGCCAGCACTGGCCTCCGTCGTGTGTGTGCCATGAGTGTGCAGTGAGGCCGCAGCAGACGGCACCAGCAGGGGCAGGTGTGATTCAGGTCAGCAATTGGGCCAAGAGCCCACACCGGAGAATAACCCCACTCAGGCAGCCACAGTTCTACGCCTCCAGCTCCGCCATGAACTGGGCGTCGGTGCGCCGGTGGCCGCAGATGTTGCACTGTGCGACGGACGCGCTGTCCGGGCTCAGCGGGCACAGCGTGCCGCCACACTCCTCCTGCGGGCACACGAACTTGAGCAGGTACATCTGGACGTACGCCTCGTCCGCCCCGCCGCACCGCTCCGGATCCGGCTCCTGCCCCGCCTCCAGCGCGCCTTCAACCTGTTGGGCGGGGGGCAGTGCTGCGTGAGGTTATGTTAGACCATGTGCAGGGCGGCATGTCGGGGCGAGTGGGCGCACGCCCTGTCGGCCAGACAGGGGAACCGCATGCCGCCGCTCACCTTGCAGCGCGGGCATGCACAGGAGAAGCCGTACACCTCCCTGCAGCGGGATTGCCGCTCGTCGTACTCCCACCACAGGGGAAAGTAGCTCTGCGTCAGCTCCTCGCCTGAGGGGGAATGGAGGGCTGTGGACTCGGACGCTCTCCCACCCATTGCCCAATAGGCGCCACTTGCCAAGGACCCCCCACCTCCCAAACCACCTGACCCACCAGCTGGGATGGCATGCAGGGCCCGGAACGTGATGCCCGTGTTTGACCCCAGGTCGCCATCTGCCCGGGCCTCGTCAAAGGCATCCTGGCGGGCGAGGTTGGGCAGGCACTCGTGGTTGAGGCGGGAGCCAGTTGCGCAGAGCGCAGACCCCCTGATGGGCCCGTCCGCGACCCCGGGTTCCAGCGCGATGCCGTAGGCGTTGGAACCGTCGCGCTCCAGCACCGCTCTGACCTCCTCCAGGGTCAAGCCCGCGCCGTCCCCGGGCAGCCTGGCCCGCAGGGCGGCGGCGGCGTCCTCTGGCTGGGGGCAGCCCGGCGAGAGGGAGGTCAGGGCCTGCAGCCGGGCGGTGGACCCCGTGTCCCCGGCGGCTGCGGCGGCCTTCAAGGTCGCGACGCGCAGGAGGAGCAGCAGCGCCGACGCCTCCTCCTCGCCCAGACCCTCGAACCGGGTCTCCGCTTCCGCTGCAGCGACGGCGGGGTTGTGGCTGCCGGGATCTCGAGCCGCCGCTTGGGCGCAGGCCGAGGAGCAGAAGCTGGCCCAGGAACTGGAGGATGCCCCTGTGGTTGTGAACAGATGGATGTGTCCATCTGCACGTCATGGGGCAGGTGAACCCCACCACATCCAGTCATGCAAGGAGGTGCGCACCGTCGGAAGGCAACCGCCTCAGGCAGTGGAGGCAGACCTCGTATCTCAGGGAGAATTGTGGGTACAGGACGAGGGGGTAGTCGGTTAGTACTGCCTCCCCAGCAGCAATGTCGCGGGTCGCCACCAGCCCGAGGCCACGGCCTGGGACAGGCTTCTCCTCATAGCACTGCATATCCCATATACAACAAGACTGATTCCTTTGATCCGCCTCCGTCCCAGCATCAATCCAGATGAAGGTGTGGACTGGATGGCAAGGCGGAGCAGGTCCACGCCCGCGCCCTGGAGGAGGCACGTGATGTTTCCGGAAGTGGGTTGTCTGGGGAAGACTCTGGAAACCTGGTGTGGGACAAAACTTGAGAGCGCAGCAGACCCGATACATACATATAAAAACTTACTAATCGCAGAATCACAGCAACTGCATTTGAGGAGCTGCATCGACGATGTCTGACATCCTGAACGATCACGACATGGACGGTGTGTATAGTACTGTGGGATGGCCTTGATGCTAGTGCGGATGCGGACCTACCGATGAGCAATCGGTGTGATGTTATGATGCGGGTGATCTGCCATGCGGTGTGCAGGCGACCTGGCGTTGGAGGACGAGTTTGCTGAGGCCGTGGACGAAGTCGGAAAGGAGATTGATGTCTCGGTGGGTGCTTTCCGCTGAGTTGGGGGGGTGTACTTGTGGCTTATGCCTGTCCATTATGGGCATCAGCCAGCATCGCCCATGTACCTCGGTATCCGCAGAAGGACGGCGGTGTGCGCAAGATCATCAAGAAGGTTGGGGCCGGCTACGAGGTCCCAGAGAAGGGCGACAAAGTCACAGGTCTGTTTGGCTTAGGGTGATGAGGAAGATTACTTCCAGAAGGTTCCCACCTTTTGCAGCGATGATTCTTGTGTTACTAAATGGTCTGAAGTAAGTCTCTGGCTCTTGTGTATGGTAAAGGGCTCATCTCTGGCACACTGATAAGCGACATCTTCATCTGATAACCCTTTGCAGTGCACTACACTGGGACTCTGGAAGACGGCACAAAGTTTGACTCTTCTCGGGACAGGGACGACCCCTTCACCTTCACCCTTGGCCAAGGTGCGGGGGTGCTGGGTGAAGATTCTGTTCGAGCCCCTTTCGGACTGTCGAAGTCGCGACAACTAGCCACTTGCAGGCTGCCAGTTGCTCCATGCACTTCACACTTGGCGAGCCGGTACATTTTGCAGGCCAGGTCATCAAGGGATGGGATCTGTCCGTGGCAACCATGAAGAAAGGGGAGGTAAGCATGCAACGTCTCAGAGAGTGTGTGGTCCTGATGGGCCTGATAGGGTTTCTCATGAATTCAGGAAGGGCAACAATCCAGCACCTGCTGCCTGTTGCCCAAAGCCGACGCCCCCATCCTTCCCCCTCCGTACAAACAGTCGGCCACCGTGATCATCCGCGGGGATTATGGCTACGGAGCAGCCGGCAGCCCCCCCAAGATCCCGGCGAATGCTACCCTCCACTTTGATATCGAGCTGCTGAGCTGGCGGAGTGACAAGGACCTCACCGGTGCGTTGGGTGGCAGGGAAGCCTGTATCGTGATAGAGCCAGGCTGCACAGGCTTCCTTTCAATGGGTGAAGATGGATCAACATATGATAGGAGGTGACATGCATAGGTTTTATCATTCCAGAAGGGCAGTAATCTGTTTTTCAGCAATCCTCGCTGCTCAACCCCTCCCCTACACCAATCATCCACCTCCTGCAGGTGACGGCGGGGTGATCAAGACCATCCTGGCCGAGGGCAAGGGCTGGGCCAACCCCGGGAAGGATGACGTCATCACGCTGGAGCTCAAGGCCACGTCTCTGGAGGGCACCGACACGGTGTACACCTCCCCCGAGGGCGGCTACCAAGTGACCCTGGCGTCCGGGGGCGCGGACGCTCCCTTCTTCTGCCGCGCCCTGGAAGTGGCACTGCCCGAGATGAAGAAGGGGGAGCGAGCCACACTGGTGGTGAAGCCGCAGTACGGCCCGGTGCAGGGCCCTGGGGCGGGCGAGGCGCTGGAGATCGAGGTCACCCTGGTGGACTGGCAGAAGGTGGAGCGGCTGCCGGGGGGCGTGGTGAAGCGGACCCTGGTGTCCACCGACGAGTGGCAGACGCCCAACGAAGGTGGGGCGCTGCGGTGGGCGTTGCAGGGAGGTTGACGGGTGTGTCTCGTGCAAGATGGTAGGGGTTGGGCCGGTGAAGGAGTGGTGCTTGAGTGGGTGAAGCAAAGGGCGATACACGACAGCCGCAGCCTCGCAAGCTCCGCCACTGATTTCCTACATCCCTCTGCACCAGGCGCGACTGTGACCCTGGCCTACACGGCGCGCCTGGCCGTCGATGGCACGGTTTTTGACGAGCGGACCACTGAGAGCCCGCTTGTCGTCGAGACGGACGCAGGTGAGGGCATGTGGCTCTTTTGTCCTTGGTGTGGTGATGTGTAGGACCAGGGGCCACATCAGCGCATAGCACTACGCCGCTGTGGATCATAACCGTCAAGCTCATGGGCACTGATCACCCCCTCCGCTCATCTGACAGATGCCCTGCCAGAGGGGCTGGAGGCCGCGGTCATGAAGATGAAGAAGGGCGAGAAGTGCGTTGTGATGGTGCCGGCGGCGCTGGCGTATGGATCAGAGGTGAGCTCCTCCTGCTGGAGGTTGCAGAGAGGTCGGCTGGGGCCGCATCTCTGCAATGCAGTACCTTTGGTATGACCAGGAGTATGCTGGCGGGCAGTGCAAATGACTTTCACAACCATTGCCTCACCCCAACAGGGCTCCGACCAGCCGATGGCGAGGGTCCCCGCCGACGTCGATGTGGAGTATGAAGTCACGCTGGTGGACCACAAGCAGGTGGGCTGAAACTGTATTCGAGCATTATTGCAGGGTCAGAAAGTGTGGTCTGGGTGACTGGCAATTGCCACCATCATGTCATTGGTGGCACGGATTGTGTGAGTGCGCGCATGGGGTTGCAGCGGGTCAAACAGCCCCCCTCATTGCCAACCCCTGCCGTCAGATACTTGCTGCACAACCCCTACTGGGATGCCTGCATGGTCCTTCCTCTGTTTCTCCGGGCTCCAGATACCCTTGCCAAATCTTCTCTCCACTGGTAAAACCCCTTCCACACAGGCCAAGGGCTCCTGGGAGATGTCCACGCCCGAGAAGATTGCGGCGGCCATCGCCCGCAAGGAGAAGGGGAATGCGTACTTCAAGGCCGGGAGGGTGGGACGTGCGGTGCGCCAATGGAACCAGGCCGAGGAGATCATCAAGTGAGGGGGAGGAGGAGGCGAGGGATGGGTCAGGTTGGTATGGGGCCCAGGTACTTTGGGTGAAGATGATTTTTTCCTCAGTGACATGGGACAGGCCAATCATGAATTCTTGTCAGCTCAGCACACCCGCAGCAATGACAATTGGGTCCCTCCCAAACCTACACTGTTACCCCAGCCTTCACCTTTCCCCTCCCATCCAACCCTGCTCAGGTATGACGACGCCTTCAGCGCCGAGGAGAAGGAGGAGTCGCGCGCCGTGAAGAAGTCGGTGCAGCTGAATCTGGCTGCCGCGCACTTGAAGGAGGGGTCCTGGACGGAAGCGCGCAAGGCCGCCACCTCGGTCCTGGACCACGACAGCTTCAACCTGAAGGGCCTGTTCCGCAGGGCGCAGGCCTACCTCGGCACCTTTGACTTTGTGGAGGCGGAGCAGGACATCAAGAAGGGCCTGGGAGTGGTGAGCGGTCGGATCTTGAGATGGAAAGGGTGTGTGTGATGCATTTGGCATCCTTGCGGGCGCCTAGGATGCCTGCTCTCAGCCATTCACGGTTGACCACATCATAGCTGCTGGTTGACTGCTCAGCAGACTACTGACACGACTGTGCCTCATCAACACATTCAATCTGCTAGCCTCGTCCAAACCACCCCGCCCGCTGCCTCACAGGACCCAAACAACGCAGACTTCAATGCGCTGCACCGCAAGTGGAAGGTGGCTCAGGCGGCTGCCGGCAAAGCGGAGGCCAAGCTCTACAGCAAGATGTTCGCCCCGCGGCCCTCAGCCGCCCGCCCGCAGGCCGCAGAGGCAGCGCCGGCTGCTGAGGTGGCGCCAGCTTCAGAGCCCATTGCCGCTGTCTGAGCGATTTAGGCGAGCTGCTCGTGCTGCCACCCTTTTGGGGGAACCGCTGCTGCAGTGGACAGCAAGCAACAAGGAATTCACTCGATATAGATAACAGCATGACCGCCGCACTCATGGACGCCAGAGGCGTGCATGCACTCGGTCGTATGTGATCGTTCATTTTCTATCGTGAGTTGCGAAACAGAATTACAAACTTTGATGACACACATGGGTAGACAGGCCAGCAGGGGCAATTTGTCCAAGTGAAGCAGGGACTGCTGCAGGAGGGCTGGCGAGGGCAACCAGAGTCCTGTGAGAGGCAAGACCCCATTCCTCCCTCCTCGAGCGCAAGGCGGCCAGGCTGCGCATCAGGGTGCGTGCCTGCGTGGGCGTGGCCAGGGCCTCAGGCCTGGAAGATCCTGGGGTCCATGAGCTTGACATGGCGGACCACAGGCTCAAAGTCCATGTGTGCAAGGACATCACGCGCTATGTCCACGCCAGGCGCGACCTCCACCAGCTCCAGGCGACCCTCGCCCACTGCAGGAGGGTGGGAGGAGGAGGAGAGGGAGGAGGAGCTCGATGGGCATAGGAGGGGCAGGAGGCTCATGGCTGTTTGCTGTTGGGCAATGTGAAGGCATTCTCGTGCTTGGTTTCCAGTTGAACTCCCTTCGCGTTACCCCCCCCCAATATCGGCATAAGCCTGAGACATACACACCTAGGGGCCTAAAGACGGCACGCTCGGTGACATACAGCACGGGTCGTCCCTGGGAGAGCGCCGCCGCAAACGTCTTTTCCACGACAGCCTTGATGAATTTCCTGGTCCTGCCCTCCTGCAGGATCACCAGCTTGCCGCCCTGGATGCTCACCTGGCAAGGGGTTGGGTTTGGTTGGAGGGGTTGCAGTACATAGGGTGTTTATTTCCAAACCGGATCATGCAGCAGGGATACAGTTGCATACCCCGCCTGCTCCTCAGGTACTCGTTCCACCCACTCCCAACAGAGAACCCGCACCCACCTTGAGCCCGCCGGAGGTGAAGGTCCCCACAAACACGCACTTCTTGCTGGACTGGGAGATGTCAATGAAGCCGCCGCAGCCCGGCGCCCGCGTCCCAAAGTTATGCACGTTGACGTTCCCCGCCCCATCCACCTCTGCCATGCCCAGCACACACACGTCCACGCCACCCCCCGAGTAGAAGTCGATCATGGAGGCGGTGGGGACCAGGGCCTCGCAGTTGTACCCCGACCCGAAACGCAGGCCCCCCGCCGGGATCCCGCCAAACACGCCCGCCTCGGTGGTCAGCGTGGCCGTGGCACCGGCAGGGTTGTCGCGCCCATGGCTGGCCTTCAGCACGGCCACGCCCTGCGGTGGGGGTGGAGGTGCAGCATGGAGGTGCGAGGAGGAGGAAGGAGAGAATGGAAGGGGGGGAGGGGGCGGAGGGAGCCCAGATTCAGAGGGGGGTCCAGACCTCTTTGAGATGGGCTGAGGGGACCGCTCCTAAAGGGAGAGTCGTGCCTACGTTCACAGATAGTGCACCAACGCCCCGCATCCAACACACATGCATCACACCGCTGAATGTGCCCTCCACCCCTCACCTCGGGAATGCCGACGCCTAGATTGACCAGGCAGTGCAGGGTGTCTATTTCCAGGAAGGCTCGGTGCGCGATGATCTTGCGCTCGTTCATGGGCAGGCGGGCAATGGCATGCAGGGGCGCCCGAACCTCGCCGCTGTTGCAATGGGGAATGAGGGAGCAGGGCCGTGGCCAGCTCGGCAAGGGCCGCAGGAACAAACACGGTGTTCACAGCCAGCGCAGGCGCCTGATCTCATTCGTCCCTGATGGCAGGTCCTCCGCCCCAGAAAAAGTCCAACTGAGACTCATAAACTTGCCCCGCCCACCTGAGCGCTCCGTCGTAGGCCCCTGGCGCGTAGGACTGGGGGTGGTCGGCAGCCTCTGCCACCACGATCTGCGTGCAGCAAGGCGCTTGTCTGTGAGGTTTCGAACCGGGAATGGTGCCAGCACTGGGCCTGAAACTCCATCCTGTCGCACAAGCGCAACCCTCCGCCGGCTCTCCTGGCAGGAGCCCCATCCAGGTCAACCCCTCCCCCACTCTTTCTCCCAACCCCACCCCCCGGGCCCTCACCAGGTCCACCAGTGAGGCATGCAGGTGGACTGCGCGGGAGGGAAGGCTGTGCCGGTCCACCACCCGCTCGACCTGCACGATCACCAAGCCGCCGCTGTTGCGCGCCGCCATGGCCTGGTGCAGCTGGTCCAGGTACAGCACCTCGCGCTCGAAGGACACGTTGCCCGCCAGGTCGGCGGTGGTGCCACGCAGCAGGGCGACGTCGATGCGCCGCGGCGGCTGGGCGGAGCGACGTGGGTTTTATTTGTCACGGGCCAAGGCACGGGAGATGCACTGCGTGTTGACAGGTGGGAGGCGCAGGGGCCCCAGGCGACCCAGCGCCTGCCCTCATGGGGACTGCTGCCCCATGGCCAGTAAGACAAAACGTACCAACAACACTTCACACCCCTTGACCCTTCAATACCCACCTTGTAGTGGAGGTACTCTTCGCCGTTCAGGGTCATCAGGGACACCACGTCCTCTGTCGTCCGGCTGTTGCGCTTGCCACCCTGGGCGAGCACCAGGAGAATCGAGGGTGAAAGAGCGTTGCAGTTGGAAATCGGCACATCATCAGTATAGGACCTTCCCCTACACAAGCAGTCTTCTCCTGAAGAAGAGTGGCAAAAGGCCCAAAATCACATAAGAAGGTGCTCCCCCATCAGAACACCCTACACACACACCTTCTCCCGAGGATCCACAAAGGTGCCGAGGCCTGTCTTGGTGATGGGGCCGATCCTCTTGGCAGCTATGTCGCGCATCATGTGACTCACTGGCAGACACGGAGGAGGGATGGAATTTGGGGCATGGAGGGCCGCCAGGGCATGGTGATTGTCTCCAAAGATGGACATAATGTCATGCAGCATGGGGCAGTCTGTGTGGCCACAGCCATTTCACTGCGACCCCTGTGTCCCTCGTCTTTTCATGTGCCCCCAGTAGCCCGGACTCACACACTCCCAGGGGCAGGTTGTGTGCCCGGATCTTGTTCTCCAGGACCATCCTTCCAAGCTTGGGACAAGAGCCGATCCAGCCATACGTGACGGCCTCCACCAAGCCTTCAGTGGCCAGGACATCCAGCCCGGCGCCCTTGCTGTTTCCCACTGATGCGAGGAAGATGATGCTGAGGTTGCGAGGGGTGCTTGTGGAGTCGTAGCGTTGGCGCAGTGCCTTGAAGAGACTGTCTGGAGGACCGCTGCCCACAAAGCCAGCAACCTGCAATTGAGGCGGCGGGGTGGGAAGAGATCTCAGTCGTACAACATGTTGCTCTCATGCTCAGACATATTTGGGCCCTTCCTCTTACTCATGAGTAGTGTAATGTACAGATTAAAACCCGATCTCTCGTTTTGGAGCGCTCCCTTTCACACTGTGCCGGAATGTCTTTCCGGCTGTCGGAACAAGCCAACCGCGCTTCTCGACAACCCCAAGATCGCCCGTAAGTGGATCCCCATCGAGCTCGCGACAACACTCCCCCTGACATTCGACACCACATAGAAATAGTACTCACAGTAACAATGCTGCCGTCCTTGATGCGCGCTACCGCCTCGTCGGCGGTGACAACCTTGTTGGGGGCCTCATGCAGCTCGTCCGCCCGACACCCCTGCCGCTGCAGGGGTGTGGAGCAATCGGATCTGGGGCTCCCCTCCAAGGCATCGGACAGGTGCCTGATGCGCCTCATTGTCCTGTCATCTGCCATGCTTGGCAGGCTGGAGGTGTATTCTATCGGAGTTCGCTATGCAGAAAGACAATACCAGTGGACGAAGATCGGCGCATTCACAGCATGCCGCTTGCTCGTAATCGCTTGAAGGGCAGCAGGTTGTATTGCAATGCCCACAGATCTCCAAACCTTGCGTCGGCGGCCATGCAGATCATCGGAATGGAGGGTAGGTCCCCTGGGGCGCAAAAAACCGTAGTCACCTCCCCGCGTCCCCGTCAGCAGTTCGGCCTGAGTGGAAGAGCTTCTCTAGAAACTGATCACACCCCAATACCTCACATTATGTTGACGTAAACCCTTCTTGCTGGTACTAGTTCCATACTCTGACACTTCTGATTCTGGTCCTCAGCAGCCATACATTGCAAGGTTGAGAGGCAGAGGCTGGGTGCACGTGCAAACACATTCTCCCCATCCAGCTGCCGCATTTCGCATGGATCCCTCACCCCATCAGACATCATCCAGGTCATCCAGGGTGGCTGCTGCGGCGTGGAGCTGGGCCTTGCTGAGCTTGATGGGGCGTCTGGGTGGCAGAGGCCCACATCCCCCCGCCTGGGCCGCAGTGGAACTGGCCGCCTCCAGCCTAGCTTCGGCGGCAAATATCTCCTGCACCGCCGCCCGGATTTCCTCCGGCGCCCGTCGCTGCGCCTCCCCGAACGTTTCACCCAGCTTGCTCTGGATCTCCTGCAGGTTTGTTGTGACAAGTGGGCTGGGATGTGTTGGCGGTGTCCCTGCTCGAGGGTTCTGTAGGCGGCACCCAGAAAACTGAGTATTTGCATCAGCACATGAAAACCCAGACTCCTGCCCAGGGTGCAAGACCACAGGCTCCCCTGACAGCGACCAAGTCACCGCCACATGCAATGACCCCTCCTCGTGCCGCCTGGCACACACCGCAACACACCGCAACACACCGCACCTTGAGCCGGGCCTGCTTCTCGCGCTCCTCCTTCTCCTTCCTCTCGGCCTGCAGCTTGGACACCTGCCAGATGTCCTCCAGGTTCTCCACCACCGGCACGTCCGGGTGTGCCTGGGTGCAGGGTGGGGCAGGGGGGTGGGAGGGGCGCTGAGTGCAGGTTGCCCTGGTCGTTGCCAGGAGAGCTTGGGTGCGCTTGTCTTCCACACACCCTGTACAAGCCTTGAGCCGGCCCCCATCACCATAGTGGGCTGCAGAGGGGATGGCCTCCCTCCCATCCACTCCCAAAGTCTGCACCCCAATCCTTACCCCCACCCACCCACCCAACCACACCCACACCTTGATGTACTCGTCCTCTGGCGTGCGCTGCACCGCGGCCTCCCCATCGCTGTCCCAGCCCGCGGCGTCGCCGTCCAGGAGGTATGCTGCCCGAGCGATCTCCTCCCACCGGGTCGTCAGGTCCTGGACCGGCCGCGCCGCGCTTTCCAGACCCTGGCCAGCGCAGTCCTGGGCCTGCGCCCCTGGGCCGGCTCGGGACTCCTCCACCTCAGCATCTTCCCCGGCCACCACGCAGCGTACGGAGAACGGCGCGCCGGGCAGGGGCACCCCCCCGCTGGCCAGGTGCAGGCGGTACAGGCCTGGAGAGGTCAGGCAGTACTCGCAGTCGTACCGCCCCGCCGCCTCGTCCCACGCCACGCGCACCGCCGGTGGGGCCGGGCCGGGTCCGGTGAGCTCCGTCTCCAGCGGCACGCCCGTCGCGGGGGCACCGGCTCCGCACCGGTTGCCGTGCGCGTCGTGGAGCAGGACGCTGAAGCGCGCCGGGCGGCCTGTGACCGCGCGCCCCCGGCCCTCGCCGGTCGCGGCGCTGCGGCGCGGGCAGGGCGGCCCCGAATCGACGCGCAGCGGGTAGGGCGAGGCGGCCACGTGCTCCTGGCCGGCGGTGACGTGCAGTTCGTACACCCCAGCCACGGTGGCGACGTAGGCCACTGCGTAGGAGCCGTCGCCCAGGTCCCGCACGCTGCCCGTCACGACGGCGTGGGGGGAGTAGAGTGCCGCCGAGAAGTCGTCGCCGCCCTCCAGCCGTCGGTTGCCGTCCTCGTCGCGGGCCTGCATGGAGGGGGAGGGGTGGACGGTACTCGATCCCGGAGGCTGCCGTCGGGGTTGGTGCATGGACATGCGGGCATGCACCTCCACGGTCAACCCCTCTTCCTGCCCTCTGGGGGGGAGCACGAACGCAACAACCCACGGGAATCGCGCCATGGCGCCGGCGTCAACCCCACTGGCCCTCATTGAACCCTCCTGCAACTCCTGCCCACTGCCCCGCACCGCACCTGGATGACAAAGGACGCCTCGACCCCGGCTGTGGCGTGTGTGACCCCGGCCCCCGCCACACGGCACCGGGAGGGGGCGGCAGCGGATTGGACCCAGGCGTCCGCCTCCCACTCCCCCTTGAACCTGGTGCCATCCGCGAACTTGCACACGCCCCGGCCATGCCTGGCATCCCGCAGCCACTCCCCTGGCATTGGGGTGGGGGGGCAGGGGTGAAAATGAGATCGTCGGTCAGATCTCAAACTATGACATCCTGGAAAACAAAAGTTCAGCCTCACTCAAGACCACCGGCCCCTCCTCCACTCACCCTGGAACTTGTCGCCGTTGGCATAGATGCAGATGCCCTTGCCGGAGCGCTGGCCGTCCTCCCAGTCGCCCTCATACTTGGACCCGTCTGCATACACGCACCGCCCCTTGCCATGCTGCTTGCCCGCCTTGAACATGCCTGTCAGGTGTGGGTGGGGAAGGGGCCACATATGCACTCTGGAACAGTCGAGACTGTCAGGCCTTTATGGCAACACCCTGCTATCCTTGCAGGCGCTTCCCAGTGGAATAATGACCGACAACTGCTAGGTCACAAGTATACCACCCCAGGGCACCCCACGGCCCCGTAGTGAAGCCCAACGACATGCCTGACATAGTGCCAGACACAAATATCCCTCGACACTCCACACCTCCGGCTCACCGATGTACTTATCCCCAGCCTCGTTGGTGCAAATGCCAGCTCCATCCTGCCTATCCTCCACCCAGTGCCCGTTGTACTTGTAGGCGCCATGGCTGTAGCTGCCCTTCCCATGCCGGAGCCCGGCGCGCCATTCGCCGTCGTACTTTCCACCATCGGCATAGAGGCACTCGCCCTCGCCGCACTGCTCCCCCGCCTCCCACTCGCCCATGTACTTGAAGGCGCCGTGCTGCAGAGGTGCAGGAGGAAAGGGAGTGCTTACTTGACGCGATGCAGCAAGACTGCAATACATGGAAGATCTTGAGAGGTTGAGCCTCAACAGTAAGGTCATGTGCCTGTCAGAAGGCCTTCAGGGTCCAAAATTAGGCATCATTCCTACACAGTCTCTCATTCCAACGCCCAGCATATATGTTGCCCTTGCCACGCGCATCCCCCCCCCCCCCCCCCTCCTCCAAGGGCTCACTTTGTACAGTACGCCTGATCCATGCTGCAGCTCGTTCTTCCAGCCCCCAGCATACTCCCATGAGCCGTCGCGAGCCGCCAGCTTCCCCTTCACTCGCTCCCCCGCCTGCCACTCGCCCTCAAAGGTGCTGCCATCCTCAAACACCATCACTCCCCGCCCTGTGTGTGGGGTTGGGAGATGGGTGGTGGTGTTGCTGCTTCTTTGGCCTCCTAGAATCTTGCAGGTCCAGGGGCGCAGGCCGGAGCAGACGACCACCATAGAGCACCCCACCCTGATGCAAAAGCAGGCTGCCAGCGTCCCCAGCCCCACCATGCATCTTGTCGGCCGCCCACTCCCCCTCGTAGCGAGCGCCTCCCTTGAAGATGTGGGCGCCCCAGCCCTCGCGCAGGTCCTCCCTCCACTCGCCCTCGTACACAGCCCCATCCACGTAGGTGCAGGTGCCACTCCTGTGCAGGGTGCAGAGCATTCGTCACGTACCAAGGATGCATCACAGTACTCAGGAAGGTTGTGTGTGCCGGTGCAAAGGCCACATGCATGGCGAGGAGACCAGGGAGATCTTGGACTCCAAGACACACCACTCTGACAATGCGCATGCACCATCCAACCCCCCCAATCCTACCCTTGCGCTTTGTCGTCCACCCAGTCGCCCTCGTAGGTGATGCCAGAGGCCAGGACGAGCCTGCCACGCCCGTCCCGCTTGTCGTACCGCCAGTGGCCGACATATCTATCCCCGGAGCTGCAGGTGTGGTCGCCCTTCCCGTGCCGCAGGGGGCCCAACATCTCGCCCTAGGGTGTGAAGTTTTGTGGCAGTGTGCACATTGCGATGAGGCCGGGGTTGGATGCACATGGCCACCCCACAAGAGCTACCCAGTGGTGCCAGGCCTTACCCAGCAGAGCACTACACCGTGTCACCTTGTAGGTATCTCCATTCACATAGGACACAGAGGTTTCTCGCACTTCAAAGTCCTGGGGACTCTGGAATCCAGCAGCAATAGCTTCCCTGTGAGGTAACAAAGAAGGGGAGTAAATATCGGCGCTCCAAGAACGAGTAACGCAGAAGCACCAGGGAGTTCCCTCCAGGTGGATATTGGGTCTGGGTGGTGCATATATACATGCATGCGTCACTCCAGCATCTGAGGGTGCATGCTTCCCACATGCCAGCAAACACTGCTGAGATCCGGTCAAACCCGGCTGCATTTGACTTACGACATGTCAGGGTTGGGTTCAGGGGTCACCGCCACACCCATTTCGCTCATGTAGACCTGCAGGCGCAGCTTCTCGACCTCCTTGGCCAGATCCAGGGGGGCCGACGCGTCGTCGGTGATGTCCTTGAAGGACACCATGTCGGCCTCGCCCGGGGGTGATGGCAGTCAAAGCAGCACCCCCTGGTAAGAAGCGCAGGATGGAGACTCTTTGGATGCAGTGCAGGTCTTGAATCAAAATACTCGTCGTGCTGCCGAGCGGAAGGGGCGATCTGTGCGTCCCCACGCGTGGAGAGCTGGTGCAAGCTTGGTGTCGTGCAAGTCGTGGCGCGCTCTTTCCGATTGAGATCTTGTCGCCTCTGGTGAGGGCAGTCCAGGACCAATCAAGTGGGGTAATAGTGTCATACACCAACAAAGACAATTGTACAGAAGAAGATCGAGTACCAAGCCTGTCTGCAAGATTACCGATTGCCTGAACCGCCATGCTGGTGCGGCTGCGGCTAACAACGTCCCCACCCACCCTCTCAATACGCCACACTCCAGGCCCGCTGCAGCGGCGGCAGTGCAGCGTGCAGCTCCGTCCCCAGCGCCTGCCAGTCCGGCTTGCCGTCAGGGCCATGCAGGAGGTCCGCCTGCTCGACGTCAACCTCGTCGCGGCTCATGGTCTGCGTGCTGGGCGCGCCCGCCGGGTAGCTGATCCAGCCCAGTGGCGCGGCGCTGGTCGCCGAGGTGGCGGTGGAGCCGGCATCGTCGGTGACGCCCTGCTTAGCCCTCAGCGCCGTCTCCTTGGCCACCTCCACCACGGTGGACAGCACTAGCGGGTTGCGTTTGACCCTGGACTTGAAGAACTTGGGCGGGTGCGCCGTCATCTTGTTCACAAGCTCCTCCCGTTCCCTGATCGCCTCGTTGGAGCCTGGTGGTTGGTGGGGGGGGGGGGGAGAGGGGACTGGGATGATCTTCAGGCTCAGCCTGCCACGGACGAGGGTGCAGGCAGATATTCTGCCCCAACCCCTCGATCCCGCCCTCAATTGCGATGAGGCGCAATGCTCCCCACCCCAGCCCTCACCCTCTGCGCCTGCAAAGGAATTAGGGAGGACGTCCAGGATGTGCATGCCGGGTCCGTCCACGCCTCGCACCGCCAGCTCTCGCAGTTCCCTGGAGAAAGGGAGTGGCGGGATTTTAGGCACTGAACTGTCGTGGGAAAGGGGCTCGCCCAGCACAGGGCAGGCAGACCCGCAGGCAGCATATGGACTAGGCCATGCACAAGCTGGAGCTGGACAAACGCCTCCCACAGCACTTTGACACCACGCCACCCCTCCCAACGCACTGGTGGCTGGCGCAGTAGAAACACAGAAAGTGCACTGCGTATGGGTTGGGGGAGGGTGTTCATAGGTGCGGCATGCCACGAGCTCGTGGGTTCCTTCTCTTGCGCTCCTGGCAGCTGCTGTGTGTGTGGCGGCATGCAAGATGTCTCCACCAACACATTCCCTTTTGTCTCACCTAGGAAGTCGTCGATGCCCGGAGGCAGGCCAAAGGTCGAAGGCAACTTGTATCGTCTGCAGTGCAGTGGAGTTGGCATCAGGCTGTGCAGTCCAGGGTCTGCAAACTGAACATAGTGCTCCGCATGAGCGACAGGGATGAGCAGCAGGGATGAGCTCTCGGAAAGCTCCGCGCCGTCAACAGCAAGGAATGGGCCTAGGCTGTTGGCTGACCCACTTGCACCCCTACTTCTGTTCCAACAAGCACACATCGCACCGTCGCATTTTCTCTCGCGCGTGGCAGCTGTAGAACGCCCCAAAGTTGAACAGCACGTTCCCACAGAAGGAGAAGATCTGGCCAATGCCGCAGCTGAACACGCACGACATGAGGCAGTACATCCTGTGGTCGGTGAGGAGGGATTTGCGGGATGCTCAGGGAGCAGGGATGCCTCAGTCTCGGGCGCTCAGTCCGGTCCGGGAGCAGCCCACAGGCCTGCATCATCAGAAACACACACACAGATGTTTTTGAAGATTATCCCCCGCACCAGCCCCCAGAAACGGAATACACACACCAGCAGAGGGCTTTGATGTCGGACTTGTAGCTCTTGTGCCCGATGTTCTGGTAGGGGAAGACGTACTCACGGCCCAGGTTGGCGGCATACACCGCCCGCGCCCACCGCGTCTGGCGCAGGCCTGTCCAGTAGCACTCCTCGCAGGTCCTGTGGCATGGGTCGGGCAAGGACTCTCGCAGGGCCAGGGCATGGGCTTGCAGGCGCGGCGCTGGGGTGTGGGCGCGCAGTCGAGCTGCACATGGCCCCCGACTCTTGGGGATCTCTGAGGTCTGACAGAACCGTGTGGCTGAAGCCATGCATGCAGGGCTTGGGTGCTGGCATGGAGAGTTGCGGGGCCTCAAATACTGCACCCCCCTAACCTCACCTTCCCATGCACGCCCCCCGCCAGGCCAGCGGATTCCACTTGAAGGAGTCCCAGCAAGGTATGTGGACGGAAGACTTGGCCGTTTTATTCTTCCAGAACCTGAAAAGGGGCCGACCGGGAGCTGGTGAGGACACAGGGCAGGGAACCGCCAGGGCACCCACGCCAAACCCTCATTCCTCCATCCCGGCTAGGCTAAGGTACAGGATCGTACCCAGGATCCCCACGCACCACATCTCGAGCAGGCCGTTGGTCCATCGCCCCTCGTTTACAACTTCGCTGTACAGCTCGTAGATTTCAGACAGGGGTAGAGGCCGATGGTCGCGGAAGTCGCTGTGTCGCGTGGGAGCCTGCGCCATTATGGTGTCCGTCCGAGACCAGCTCGTGCAGACGCTGCCGCACGCCCATCGCTCGATGGCTTTGGTAACTGCCGCCATGCTGCGATGAGAGTGGTCCGCGCAGCCTCAGTTGAGCGCTCTCGCGGGATGCCGAAAATATGGTAATGAGTGTGCTGATTTGAAGGCCCTGCGCGCACCAACGAGACAGGCAGATCGCCCTGCCTCTGAGGCCGGAGAAATGCACTCACTCAAGTCTGCGTGCTGACCAGGATGAGCCTGCGACACCTCCGCGAGTTTGGCCCACCGATGGCGAATGCGATTCTGTACGCGAGGGACAGATCATTCTACCATTTTGGCGGGAATTGTTCATTTTGGGCCCCTGCTCGACACCCACCGACATGGGTATCGCCAGCGGCACGCTGTCCTGGACAGAGTCGCATCCTGACGAATGCTTCGCAAACCCAAGAGCTCGAACGTGTGCTTTCTGTATGCAGGTCATGCTGATCCGGCGATTGCCACCCTGAAGTGATCGAGAGGGGACGTCCCTCATTCGCGCGGCCATGCCGCCGCGCGTGACGCGCCCCGAGGCCAATGCAGAGGTTTTCAAGGCCCCCCTACCCCGTCAGAACCGGAAAGTGCTGCCTACATTGACCCTTGATCGGTGAGGGGAGTGGTGGGGGAGGGCCTTCTGGGGTGAAGGGGCCCAGCCAGTGCATGCAGTGCCATGAAGGGTGATTTCCACGGCATGCACCACCCTTCATGAATCTTCCGACATCTTCCACTCCTTCATGCGATCGTCCCCCGCTCCCACGCCTCCCAGGTTCGACCAGCAGGTCCTGGGCGGCCAGCTGTGGCTGCCGGCCTGCTCCAGCCTGGCGCCGCCCCCCACATCCATCCCGCTGGAGTTCGATGGCGTGGAGGAGTACGTGTCTGTCATGGAGCCGCTGGTGCTGGCGGAAGCGCGGGAGTCGCTGCGCGGTGAGTGGGCCGAGGCCTGCGCGTCCGGCGCAGCGCTGTCCGTCACCGTGGCGGGCTTGGAGCACCTGGAGGGCGGCTGGGCCCGGCTCAGACTGGCGCCCCACGGCCCCGTCGCCGCCGACAAGCTGCGCTACGCCGCCACGCCCGGGCGCGTGGCGGTGCTGAGCTCCGAGGAGCCGCCACGCAGCGGCGCCCTGGCCTGGGCGGCCCGCGGTCCCCCCGACCCGCCGGCGCCAGAGTCGGGGTCCGCAGGTGGACTGGGGCCCCGTTCCGGCGGGGATGCAGGGCACCACGACGACGGCTCGCCTGGGGCCCAGGAGGATGCCAGGTCCTCCGAGTCCTGCGGCAGCTGCGACGCGCCGCCAGGGAAGCGCGCGCGCCGCAGCCCCTCCGCGCCCCCAGCCGGGGTGCACATGGTGGCGGGGACGGTCAGCCAGGGCCGCGGCGGCAGCGAGGTGGAGGTCAGGGTCCACGCCGCGTGCGAGAGCCACGCCCGCGGCGCCGCGCCGGGGCCGTGCTCGGCCGCGCTGCGCGCGCTGGAGGCGGGCGGGCCGCGCCGCGTCTGGTGGCTGGTGACGGGCCGCCCGCTGGTCAGCCAGCGCCGGGAGTTTGACGCGGTGCACCGCGCCGTCTCCATGAGCTCGGCCCTCCTGCCCTACGTCCTCAGGCCGTCCCTGCTGCAAGTGCCCGCCAGGGCCTACGCCGACCAGGCATGGAGTGGCGGCTCTGGGTGGGAGGAGTATCCCTGGTTCGATTGCATGATTTGCATGCCTGCCTGCCTGCATGTCCGCATGCACATGCTTTGGGGCGGCTGCCCTGTGCCCGCTTGGACACAGCCTGGGCTCAACCAGGCCAGAAATGGGGGAACCTCCAGGCCCCAGTCCTTGTTGGCCGTTGCCCTTGGCGGCTGAAACCTCCATGTCACGTCCCCGAGAGCGCAGGAGCTGAGGCAGCGGCTGTGGCCGCCTGCAGCCCGCACGCCGGCCTTCATCCGGCACCTCCAGCAGCAGTATGACTACAGCCAGCTGGTGGCGATCGAGGTGTGAAGGGGTTGGGCGGGAGGAGCAAGGGAGCATTTTGGAGTTGTGTCTGCACAGAAAGGCTGCATGAATAGATCTTGGAATCCCTGGCCAGGGATGGGCAAGAATCGGATGATTCCTTATTATGGACCATGCCTTGATTCAGCTTGCCAGGTCAGAGGGCCATGTGGGACCAAGCATGCCATTCTCAGGACCAAGAATAACCCCAGTGCACCCCTACCGCAACAGATGGCGGCCTGTCACCTGGGAGGCGGCGGTCCGGATGCTCACGGGACGGTGGCGGCGCCTCCCCTGCCCTTCACCCTCATCCAGGGCCCGCCTGGGACGGGGAAGACGCACACCGTCAAGGTGAAGCTGGGGGAGGATCTTGGGGTGATTCGATGAGAGACCTTTGCATGCAAGGGTGTGATGCCCCCCAGGGAAGACCTTGTTGTGGGTGCCTGGGCGGTCGTTCCCTCGTGCAGCCAGCCGCATGCCGTCTGGTGCAGTGCATCTGTGTGCCCCACCTGCCCCTTGTAACCAATGCCACTCTGTGCTCACCCATGCTCCCACCGGTGCCGGCTCCAGGGGGTGCTCAATGTGTGGCACCTTGTGGCCTACCAGGCCTACTTTGACGGCCTCATCGCTGCGGCGCTGCCCGGCACCGCACCCACAGCCCCGCGCCCCGCGCCGGCCAGCTGCCTGAACAATGCCGGCAGCAACCTTGTGGAGGTGTGCGGAGCAGTGGAGTTGAGCTTGAGCGTGGGGTTGATCGATGGATGGGAACTGGGGCAATGTGCGGCGTGCCATCGAGACGATCACATCGTGTTGCGGCACCAAGTCTGAGATTGCGAGGACCTCTGGCGACGAGGCGGTGAAGCCGCCTGATTGTCTCTCATACCAGACTCCATGCGTTCCCTCCCTCTCGTTCTTCTATCAGTCCCACCCACCCAGCCCACCCCCTTTCACACCGGCCAGGCCCTGAGCACCGACCTCCTGTCGGGGCTGGGCGCGGCTGTGGTGAAGACGCGGCCGCGCATCCTGGTTTGCACGCCCTCCAACGCCGCATGCGACGAGCTGCTGGCCCGCGTCATGGCCCAGGGCTTTTGCGACGGCAGCGGTGAGGGAGGAAGGGTCATGTGCTCTGTAGGAGCAGGGAGCATGTGGCAGCGCAGGGAGCGATCAACAGCTTGGTGGTTTTCGAGGGGAGCTGAGGTGCAAGCAGGCTCTTGAAAGCCTTGCGTCCCCAAATCCACCACCCCTGCTTGTCACCACATGCGCCCTCAACATCTTCGACCGCTCTCCATGACAAAACACACACCCCTCACCCCGTGCAGGCGGGCGCTACTCGCCCAACGTCGTGCGTGTGGGTGCCGATGTGGACGGCGTCATCTCGCCGGCGGTGCGCGGCCGCTCCATCGGCCGCCTGGTGGACCAGCACCGGACCATGATCCAGAGCGACTGGCAGCGCCGCTTCGCCGACGCCTCACGCCGACGCCAGCACGCCGGCCGCGAGATCGAGCTGCTGGAGGCCGCCCTGACGCGCTGCGCCGACGAGGCGGAGCGGATGGAGCTGGCCAAGGCACGCACCGAGAGGGGGGGCGGGGGGGCGGGGTCAGGGGGCATCAGGGGATGTTTTAGTGTGTGGAAGAAGAATGTACGGGAGATGGGCTGGCGGGCTGGGTCGGGCCAAGGGTAGGGTGGTGGTGGGACGGTAGCCAGGGCGCATTGACGCTGCCTCGGCCTGGGCAGAGAGCGTTGCTCGCGTGCGACGCGCATGGCGGCAAGATCTGAGCGTGGGCTTCGGCACATGCGCACCTTGTACCGCATGCGGACCTACCTCTCCCCCAATGACCTTCTGACGCATCGTTCTGTTCCTTCAACGTCCATCCCCCACCCAGCCTACACTCGCCCACCCGTCCTTGCAGCGGCTGATCGACAGGTACCAGGTCCGGCTCCGCTTCTCCCAGGATCTGGAGAGACTGGAAGCTGCACGCACCCTGGTCTGGGGCGCGCGGGAGGAGTGGCGTGTGCGAGAGGTGGGTGGAGAGGGCTGGGCTGGTGGGATGCTGGTGCAGGAGCGCATGGAGCCCGGGCCTGAAGTGAGGAGGCGGGGAGGGCAAAGAGGGCGAGGGGCGCTTGGCGACACCCCCAACCAAATCAGGACAGTCGCGCATGGACCTCCGTCATGCAGGCCGAGCAGGCGATCGAGACCAGCCTGCTGCTGGAGGCAGAGATGGTGTTCACCACCCTCTCCTCCACCCAGCGCAAGATTTTCCAGCTGGCTGCCGCCCAAGTGCCGTTTAGGACGGGTGAGTTTGAGGAGGGTGTTAAGTGGGCATGGTCCTTGTCAAGACTGCAGAGCCTGCTGCAGGTGACACACCACGCCCCCACCTGCATGGCCTGTATGACAAACTTCAACACCCGTTGCCATCCCACACAGTGCTCATTGACGAGGCGGGGCAGGCCTCGGAGATCGCGGCCCTGCAGCCGCTGGGATTTGGCGCCGAGAGGTGCGAGGGGCCTGGGCGAGTGCACTTGGTGGGCTGGGAGTGGGTGGGATGTCTGATCCATGATCAGGATTTCCATGCCCTGCAATGTGTGCTGAAGTGTCGCCAGCAGTCACCATCTGTGCCTGGCTGTTCGTATTCCTGGTAGCCCGGTCTTTAATCACTCCTGCTTTCCACCTGCCTCGCAGGGTGGTGCTGGTGGGCGACCCGCAGCAGCTCCCCGCCACCATCCTGTCAGAGCTGGGTCGCGAGATGGAGATGGAGCGGTCCCTGTTTGAGCGCCTGCAGCGCTGCGGCGCCCCTGTCAGCATGCTGAGCGTGCAGTACCGCATGCACCCCGCCATCCGCCAGGTACTGTTTGGGGGGAGGGGCTGGCATGGGACAATCTGCGAGAGAAAACCCACAGCTGTTTGGACCTGATTGAGCACCAGTTAATCTTGAGCCAGAGTTCTTTACCTGCTATCCATATATGAACTCCCCCCCGCCCTCTTCACTCCCCCCACACTGCCAAAATGCAATGCACATGCGCAGTTCCCATCGGCCTACTTTTACAATAACAAGCTGGAAGATGCAGCGTCTGTGCTTGAGAGACCCGACGAGCCGTACTATGCGCACCCACTCATGAAGCCCTACGTGGTATTTGATGTGGCTCGGGGTCAAGAACAGCGCGCCCGGGCAGCCACCGGATCCGTCAGCAACCTGGTGAGGTTGAATCAGGAAGGCCCCTGGGCCGCTTTCACGGCAGCGTACGTATGGTCTGGAAAGCATGACGCTCAAGCATACATTTGCAGTCACTCTGTTTCTGCCTCATGACATTTGAACCCTGGCCCCACTGAAGCAAACTTCACTCCTGTGTCTCCCAGATCGAGGCCGAGCTGGCTGCGGCCCTGTTCCACGAGCTCCGTGCTTTCCTCATCACCACGGCCAAGGAGAACCCCGGCGAGATCAGGGGACCGACGAGTGTGGGTGTCATCACCCCTTACCGAGAACAGCGGGCCCTCCTGCGCAAGGTCTTCCAAGATGTGGTGGGCAAGGTTGCAGCCGCAGAGGTGAGGGCGGTACATGCAGGGTGGCAGTTTCGTTGAATTTCCTGGCTGTGCAAAATCAGACCTTTGTGACTTGGGTTGCCTCTACAACTCTGACCAATGACAGAGGGTCCTAGTCTGCACCAAGGCAGCCAGCAACCTGCACCTTCCTCCAGCCCCACCACCCCACCGCCTGCAGGTGATGATAGAGACAGTCGACTCCTTCCAGGGCAAGCAGCTAGACGTTGTCATCTTCTCCTGCGTGCGCGCCGGCAGCGGCGGAGGCCTCGGTGCGTGATGAGTTGTGTTGGGTGGCGGCGTCCAAAGCACGGTGGATCTCCATACGTCCTGACAGCATACAGATGGGGTTTGTTATATGGATATCAACCTAGCATCTCTACCCTCTCATGATGAAATGAGTGTTCTGCGCTGCCCACGTCGCCAGGTTTCATCACGGACGTGCGGCGCCTCAATGTCGCCATCACGCGGGCCAAGCGGGCAATGTGGATCTTGGGAGCCGTGGGGAAGCTGCGAGCTGATGCCGCCTGGGGCGCCCTCATCCGGTATGGTGATGCAGACCTACTTTCAGGGAATTTGGAAGACGTGGTGGAAGCACGAGTGTAAAAGGCTGCAGCATGTCTGCGTTCGAGCTTGCAGCTCCATTTGCATCGGGCGAGGTGAAGCAGTGACCTTGTGCACGGAGCTGATTGATTTTTTTTGTTAGTGTGTAATCCCCCTTTCCATCCCAACCAAGGGACGCCGAGGCGAGAGGGGTCGTCATCCAGGACGCGGATGCCAACTCCCTTTTTCCCGACATGGAGTACTGGCAGCGCAAGGCGGCGGGCACCCCCGCGCCACAGGACCAGGCACCGACGGCCCACCCCGCGGGGCCTTGCCTGCCGCGCCAGTTTCCCGCCATCCCCAGCCGACGATAGCAGTCCTGGGAAGCATGCCACTGTCGCTGCACATTGTCGGAGCATGCCATTTGGGATAACTTCCAGCTGGGCCGCCAGGAAGGCTCCCTGCAATCGCATTCTCTTTTTTGCCGCCAAGACTGCTCTTCCCGGGAGGACCAAGGCTTCCCCCTGTCCAAAAGGCTGGCATGCCCTGGCAACACGTTTTGCCACATTTATTCCAATAATCTCACAACTTGTTATGAGGCTCAGTCAGTGGGATCGTAAGTCACGAGTCAAGGTCCAGGATTCCAGGAGCAGCACGTCCTGCTGCCCCTTCATCTCGCATCAGCATCACAGCTCCCCATCCAGATACCTGCGGCCCTGCACCCTAGGTGGAGTCCAGGATGGCTCGCACCTGGGTCAACCTGCCCTGGGCGTCGACGTTTCTGGGGTCGAGCGCGAGGGCCTGCCGCAGGTACGGCAGCGCGTCCTGGGCCAGAGCGCGCGCCTGCGCCCGGTCCAGGGTCAGCAGGGCGTCGGCCGCGTCGGTCAGCGCCGCGCCGGCATGCTGCAGCACGACGGCGGTCTGTGGGAGGAAATGCAGATTGCATGAGATAGCTTGATGAGTGGCTCTTTGTATAGAGTCCTACCTGCCCACCCCAGCATCCTGAAGTAGCAGCTCAATGGGGGCCGGAAAAGCGGCCCAAACCCTCGCCCAGGACCTCAGGAGTCTCAACGAACCACTCACAAACCTGGCCCTCGGCGTCCAGCGCGGCGTCAAACTTGTCGGCGGCATTCTGAAACAGGGCTGCTGCCTCCTCCAGGCTCCCCCCCGCCTCCCTCGCCAGCTCCCCCCGCAGGCAGATGCAGCGCCCCCAATTGAGAAATGCGCGCGCGTCGCCGGGGTCTGCCTGCAGTACCTCGCGGTATCGTCGCCCCGCCAGCACCAGCATGTCCCCGGCCTCGGCGGCCAGGCGGGCGGCGGCCTCCGCCAGCACGGCGCCGCGGTCCGCCTCGCCGGGGGCGCCCCCGGCCGCTCGTGTGCGCGACACACTGCGCCATATCTGCATCTTCAGCCTGCCGTGGGCCTGCAGCACGTTGCCTGTGATTTGATGGGGATCGAGGCAATGGAGAATACGTGCAGGTGGCTGGAGACACCCTGTGGGCGATAAAGGCTCACAGATGTGAAAATATATTCACGGACAAACTACAAAGAGGCCACAGCATTCAGTTCCTGAGACACGACCCCTCCCTCCCACACGAATGGCCTCACCCAGGTTCCCTGTGGCCCTGAGGTCCCCCGGCGCGTCCTGCAGCACCTCCTGGAAGGCAGCTGCAGCCTCCCAGAACGCTGAGTCAGCGAGTCCCAGGTCGGCACCTGGAGGGGTCCCAGCGCGCCAGGCCGGGTCAGTACTAGATTCGCAAGCCAAGCCTGGGCATGACCAAATCACCCCGCAATCTCCTCACAAGCACAACAACAACCGGCCAGCAACATCCCACCGCTGACCTGGCGTGGAGGCCAGGATGCGGCCGGCCTTGAGGCGCTGCAGGCCGAGGTCGTAGGTGGCCTTGATCAGGCTGGGGCTCTTCCCAGTGGAAGCGGCCACTGGGGCATCAGTCTTCAGGGGTTCAAAACGGGAGGCTTCTGGATCGCGATCCGGCGCCCGAGCAGCGGCCACCCCACCGCCGCTCCTCTTGCCGCTGCTGGTCTGCGTGGCATCGTGGGCTGTCTCGTCCTGCTGCGCTTCTGCGAAGAGCGAAGGGCGGTCGCTTGGCACGGGAGGCCCATCCCCGCTGTTGGCAGTGACGGGTATGGTGAAAACCCCGTCCTCCACTGCGGCATCTGTGGGAGCGCCGCTGTCCCTGAGAGATGCTGCTGCTCCGGACCAGCCGCCGACATCTGCCCGCCACTGGTCATTAGAATCTGCCTGCCATCGCTCGACGGCGTCTGCCTGCAGCCGATTCTCAGGATCTACCTGCCACCGAGCCCCAGATTCTGTCATCCTGTTCGTAGTCTGAGCTCCCTCTCGCGCTCCATCAGCCGCCCAGGAATCGCTGCCCTCAACCCCTGCTTGCGTTGCGCCACCCGCCTGGTCAATCATCGCTGGGTCCCTGGAGGAGGTTCCAGCCTCCTCACTCCCGCTGCTGCCGCCCGAAAGAATGGCAGCCTCATCATCATCCTCCCGTCGGGCTGCAACCGCACCCTCGAGCTGCAGCCACGATGGCAGCGCCGCGGCCTGTCCACCCCGAGCCTGCGCCATTCCCTCCTCTGCCTCCTCCCGCGTCGCACCCGGTTCCTCGGCCGTGTCCGCCCGCACCAGGCGCTGCATGCGCGCGTACGCCTCCTCCCGGGTCGCTGGTTCTCTGCCGTTGCGTGCGGCCTCCCATCCCAGCTCCACACCCTCCGAGCCGTCCCTGACGGCTACCGGCTCGCCGGGCGCCGCCTCACGCTCCGGCACAGCCACGCGCTGTGCCGGGACGTCCAGGACCAGGGCGTCCTCACTCCGCGACGGGAGGGCCTCAGTGGTCGGGGAGGCCTCGCCCGTGGCCCCCGCCTTGCTTGGGCTGCGCTCCGCCGCCAGCATGGCCCGCAGGTCGGCACGCAGCAAAGAAAGCGCTGCCAGGACAGGTTCCGGCGAGCCCCGCGCCGTTCCCTCCGCTCCCCCTCGCGCCGTTCCCTCCGCTCCCCCTTGCGCCGCCTGCCCGGCCTCCACCGCCGCCTGCAGCGCGTCCAGCCGGCCTACCAGGCCGCCCAGCGCGTCGGCGGCGGGCGCCAGCGCGTCCTCCAGAGCACGCAGGCGCCGCCCCAGCGCCGCCCACTGCTCCGGGTCCAGGGGCCGTGGCGAGGCTGGCTCACCCTCCTGCCGCACCTGCCGCAGGGCTTCCCGCACCTCCGCGCCCAGCGCGTCCAGCAGGCCCGCGGTGTCGGCGCCAGGAGCAGCCGAGGCGCCGCGCACGCCAGTCGCCGCCTGGCTCGCCAGTAGCGCCTTGAGCTGGTCGGCCTCCTTCCACAGCTTGTCGGTGAAGAACCACTGTGGGCGAGATCATGTCAGGGGTGCACAGGCTCATGAATACGAGCCACATAGCGTGTTGGACATTCAGTGACGCGGGCCATTGACCAACCCATGCCACCCCCAGGATCACACACAGAGCATCGGCCACTTACCTGCATCTCCTGCTGCTTGGCGGCCAGGAGCCCGGCGATCTCGGAAGAAAGCTGCTCCTGGCCGGACGACTGGGTCTCCTGCAGCCGCGCCTCCAGGGAGCGCAGGGCGGATTGCAGCCCCGCCACGTCCTCCGCTGCGGCCGAGGAGCCGGCGCCCCGCAGTCGGCCCACCTCCCCCGCCAGCCCTTCCAGCTGGCGGGACAGACGCGCGCCCAGCTTCCCTGTGGCCGCTGTCACATCCTGGTGGAGGATCTGCGTGCTGCTCCCTACACAGACTCCGAGGTGATGGGGTGGGCACTTACATGCACACTCCTCCTGCATTTTGAGCTGTGCCCTCTGGGGCGGAGTGGGACATACGCATTCTGCAGCAGCTGCAACCTCCCTGCGCGTGTCCGCAATGAGAGCATGCACATCCCGCTGCAACATCATATGTGCCTGGCCCTCAATCTGTAGTACGCACCACAACCCCCCTCACCGGTGCTCAGGACGGAGGCTTCGATGGTGCTCAATTTGGCCTCCACCAGTTTGAGGGCCGCCTGCACCCCAGACCCGCTACCCCGCATCTCGGCGGCGAGCGCGGCGTTGTCCTGCGCCGTCCTCTCCGCCTGCTCCCGCAGGACGGAGACCAGCGCCGCCGCCGTGCTGGCCTGTGTGGCTTGGATTGCCAGCCTCTCCCGCTGCCGACTGGCGTAAAGGGCCAGGATGGGGAGCAGGACCGGCGCAGCTGTCAGCATCATCTCCCCCGTGATGATGAAGGCCAGGGCGGACCCCACGGTGCCCAGCCATGCTGTGACGTCCAGGGTGGTCCAGAAGGTCTGCCAGCCGGGGTTGGGGCCGGTGTCCGACCCTGCATCAGGAGGGAGGGCCCTCGCACACCTCAGCCCGGTCCTGTGCATGGGCCCGGGCCGCAGTCCGCCCCGAAGCCCCGCCAGGCACAGGGAAGGTCGTGTGTATCGGGGAATCCGGGTAACATGTGCTGCAGTGCCAGCCCATGAGGTATGCCTGGGAGCGAGTGGCCGCGTGTGCGTCAGGGCAAGGGACATGCTGGGGGGTGAGGGGTCCCGGCCCTAGGGAGCCTGCTCGTCAAGCATGGCGCTTGCCCAATGTTCAGTGCATGATTTCTCTTTCACTCGGCGTGTGCGATAGGGACATCTCCCTGGCGTCAGGACGTGGACGCGACTCGCGCTCTGGCATGTGAGATCGGCCCCGGATTTGGCACCTGTCTCCCTGGAATTCAACGCAGGTGCTCTCCTCTCACAGGGATGCCCGTCAGGACAGAAGGCTCGGGGTGATAGATTTTCCAGAACACAGCCAGCTGTCACCTTCTGACCGATGTAGTACAGGTGACAAGCCCACGGGTCCCCACGGTGTAACAACAGAGGCGGCCGGGGCACCATGCCCCGCTTATGCCTGCTGCCGGGGCTTGAGTCCAGGAAGGAGGGGCGGCAGCACATCCTTCTTCTCCCCGCCACCCCTGCCGGCTCCGCTACCATCCACGACCAGCACGACGTCCATGCCCTGCGGTGCAGCGCCAGGTGGCAATCAGCAATGCTTGGGTTGACACCGGGGTATGTAGTTGCCACAGCATAGTGACCGTGCAAACACATGGTTTCACGAGGGTGCTGCCCCTCATGCCCTGCTGCGCCCTGCACCTCACTGGAGACCATGTGGTGAGCATTGTCCAGACCCACCTCCTCAGTCGGCTCAAGCAGGGCCACAACCCCCGGCCCGAAGAAGGACTGGAACTTCTCCTGGCGCTCCTCCCAGGCCGACCGCTCCATCTGGGGCTTTGCGGCAAACTCCAGGACCAGCGTGTAGGCATTCTCCGGGCCCCGGACCTCCTCCCGCACCCCCTTCAGCTTGGGGGTCAGGCGCCGGGCCAGCCCCCGCGGCTGCCCGATCTTGAAGATCCTGACCAGCGCCTCGTCGAGATGCTGCTCGTCCCCATACCTGAACCTCGTCACATCCTCCCGAACCTAGGTGGGAGAAGGGGGCGAGGGGACATGAGGCCAAGATTTGGGGACGAATGCAGGTCATTCCGGCGAGGGCCAGAGGGGCCAGAGGGGCGAGTATCTGGCACATTCTCTCCTGTGCGATCTGACGAGATGGGTATCAGATGTTCTGAACCCAGGATGCAAGCATGTCCCCTCCTCCCCAAATCCCTGTGCTGAAGCCCAAGACTCTACAGCCTTTACACCCCTCTGCACCCCAAAAGCACTCAGCACGGACTCCACACCTGTTTCTGGATGTCTGTGGCTTGTGATTCCCTGGCAGCCACCGCGCTGGGCACGCTGCGGCAGGGCACGGGGGGCAGCTGCGCGTAGGAGAGCGCGAAGCCGAGAAGGGTCAGGGGAAAGCCATAAATGAGCAGCAGGCTGGAGACGTCGCCGCCGGGCAGGAGGGAGAAGTAGGCGCAGAAGCCGTACACCATGAGACCCAGGCCCAGGGGGCTCAGGATGGTACCGAATGAGACCTGCACACAGCGGGAGGGACATTGTATGGGGGCAGGTGAAGTATGCCCAGTTTCTGTGCCGTGCAGACTGGCCAGCATGAGTGTGGCATGCTGGCAGGATTGGGCAGGAATTGAACAATTCATGCATGAACAAGATGCAGACTTGCAAGTGAGAGGCACAGATCCATCCAGTGGCCATCCCAGCAGCAATCTGCCTCCCCCATCCCAAGTCTCACCCGCTCGATACGGAAGTCAGAGTCCAGGACATACTCCTCACTTGCTGTAGCTGGCTTGGCATAGGTCTGCTCAGATGTCGAGTTTGCTTGCACAAGCGGGTGGGGGCTCCTGGCAAGTGTTCATGGCGGGGTCAGCCCCGCTTAGGATGCATGGCTGGCTCCATGACAACGGATGCCACGACATCCAGCACTGCCCAGGATCCTGACGGACGGCATTGACCCCGAAGGTACCCGTACCCATGGCATGTATGTATAAAACACCTTTTTGTCAGCCTGCATGGCGTGAAGGGGTGGGCATGGCGAGCACGGAGGGCGGGGGGTCCCCATGTCCGTATCGCTGCCGGTGTGCATCTGGGGCTGGCACAGCCTTGTCCAGCCGTTGCGAGGGGGGTGGCCACTAATCCAAGCATTTTCGAAGAGGTGTGCGCAGGTCTACGCTCTTGCGGGTCCTATGCACGGATGTTTCGATCTAGCATCCTCATCGAGCCCTGCTTCGCGCCCCGAAGGGGATCGCTGGACCGTGCAGGGTCACACATTCTTGCATCTCCTTGCCAGGGAGCAGGGCAGGAGGATTACGTGGCTGAGCCCCTGGCAGGAGCCAGTGCACATCCCAATGGAGACTTGTTGGGATGATTTTCAATCGATGTCGCTCAAATGCGGCGCTCCAGCCTCCACATTCCGGCCGACAGGGGTCTGAAGGCGGTCACTTGCCGCGGCGCCCCACTGGGCGAAGGCCCGGCGGCATGGGGAAGATGGCCCATGCCTCCCTGCCGGGCAGTGGCCTGGTGACTGGCCCAAGGCTCTGCCTGCGGGTTGGTGTGGGGGTGGAAGGGTGTGGCGGCAGAGTTGGGGGCAGGAAAGGTGCCGGTGCAGGGAACACCCTCTTCCCGTCCCCTTCTCTCCACACCTGGCGCTGGTAAGCATGCTCCGGCTCCCCCTCCTCATCCGAATAAGCCCTGGACAGGTGCGGAGGAGACTCCCCGTCCCAGTCGTCCGCCTGGCCCCAGTCCGAATCTCGGCCGGCCCAATCGTGCGCCTGATACAGAGGCTCTGCCCTGGTCGCGAGGTGCCCTTGCAGGCCGGCCCCTGGGTGCCCGTGGCGAGGTGCTGCACCGCCGCCGTACCGCTGCGCCGTACCGCCGTCGTACCGCTCCGCCGTACCGCCGCGGTACCGCTGCGCCATACCCCCACCATATCGATCCGCCGTACCGCCGCCGTACCGCTGCGGCTCGCGCCGCGCCGCGCCGTGGTTGTCCCTGGGCGCGGCGACCGGCACGCTGGAGCGGAGGGGCTTGGACGGGGACGCACGGCCGCCGGCGGCGGCCGCCGCCTCGCGCCGTGCGGCCATGATCTCCCACTCCAGCCCGGGGACGCGAGCGGCCTCGCCCCTCGCCGCCTCCAGCTCTCCCTCCAGCTCCAGCACCTCCCCGCGCAGCTCGCGCACCTGGCAGGGTGAATGGAAAGGAAGGAGTATGAGTGTGCCGCACCGGCGAGGCATGGAGGTGCGGCGGCCGCGGACGACTGCATCGACATGCCGCCCTGCAGCTCGCACACGCGCCTTGGCCTCCAGGTCTCGGCAGTACTGGGCCACCCGCGCCGCCTCGTCCTCGGCGACCCTGGACGGGGCCGGGGGTGGGTGCGGATGGGGTCCAGGCGGCCGAGGCAATACACGCGTGGCAGGCGGGCAGGACGAAGGAGGAGCACACAGCCCGTCCCACGGACCCCTGCCAGCCGGCATCCCCCGGCATCCACCCTGCGCATCACACGGCCACCCCAAACGGCCACCCCACCTGGCTCGGGCCTCGGCTTGGAGGAGCTGTTCGCGCGGCACATTGTCCGCGCCGGGCCCCCTCCCGAGACCAGGCTGCTGGCTGTGTCGAAACGGCGGGGAGCGGCTGGGGTCCATGGGGGTCTGGGCTGACGGCTGCACCGCCCTCATTCCCGCCCCAGCCGCGGCGGCAGGGCCTGGGAGGCCGGCTGCGGGCAGGGTTTGTCCGGCGGAAGGGGACCTGGTGGCGGCCGCTGGTACCTGGTCGACGACCGCGTGGGGATGTGCGCCGGCTGCGGCCGCGGCGGTGGCCGCGGCCCTCTCGCGTCGTCGCAGGGTCTCGTCGCTCAGGCGCAGGTCCCGCGGTGCCTCCGCGGCCCCAGGCCATCGTGGCGACACGCCGCCGCCGGCGGCTGGCGACGATGCCGGCCCCTGCCTCTGCACCGGGGACAAGAGGGGCCTGGCCTGCGGGGCAGCCGTGCTCGGGGTCAGGCTGGTGCCGCGCGCGTCGCTGAACGCCTCCCCGCCGGTCAGCAGGGACGCACCGTGCTGGGAGGAGGTGGCGGTGTGCAGCGGCGACTCAGCCGCCGCGGCGTCGGGCGTGGCACCCGCCCCGGGGCCCGTCAGCGGGCCCAGGCGGCGGGCGAAGCCAGCCAGCAGCGCGGCGCCATTGGCTGTCTCCTCCTGCCGCACGGGGCTGTCCAGGGCCTCGGCCAGGGATTCGTCCATGGCCAGCGAGAAGCGGCGGGAGTGGCGCTGGGACGGTGCGGCAGGGGTCTCGGCACCCTCCTCTGCTCCGGTGGCTTCGGCGATGCCTGCAGGTGGGTCCCAGTGGGGGTTAGGAAGGTGAGGAGGGTGCAAGGTGGCCCAGCCAACCACCCAGTCAGTCCAACAGCCCTCGCCGACCAGTCACCACAGCAAAGCAGCCCCACCTGGCATGCCCGGGGCCTGGCCAGGGTCCACGGCATCGGCTGTGTGGCCCGCGGAGGCCAGCTTGTCGGCGTGGGCCTGCGTCACAGGAGGGGGAGCATGGGGATTCAGGGGCAGTGCTTCTGCCCCAGCACGCGTCAGGACCCACGGCACACCTTCCTCTCCGTGACCCTCAGCCACCTCACCCCCCTCCCTGCCTTGGCCCAGGCCTTGGCGTCCGCCTGCATGCGTGCCACGTCGCCCCCGGCCTCCACATTATTGGCAGCGGAAACAGACCCCGGCACGGCCACCGCCCCGGCGGGCAGGTGGGCCTTGGCCGCTGCGGCCGCCTCGCCCCGCGTCGGGCTGGACCGGGTGACGGCCGAGAACAGCGAGGCCAGGCGCGAGGTCGCGGCCGCCGCCAGGCCCCTGGCCGACGACGGCTGCGGCGAGCGGGCGCCCAGCGGGACGGGCTCGGGGCTGGAGGGGCCGGAGCTGACTCTGGGCGCTGGCTCCTGCGCCCCCGGGGATGGCTGGGTGGCATCGAGCCCGCCGGCCGCCGGCGCGTGCCACGGGCTGCCGGGCGTCGCGCCCGGCGGGAGGCGGGCCAGGTTCCGGCCGGCTGAAGTCACGGGCGCGGGGCTCGACCAGGGGTTGTCCGGCAGGCCGCCTGCGGGCTGGGCGGGTGCGGGCTGGGGCTCGGGGGCGTGCCACAGGGGGTTGGCCAGCGTCCTTGGGAAGCCGCGGGGGCTGGCGTCCTCCGGCCGGCGGCCCGGCACGCCCTCCGCACCGCCGGGGCTGGCCCGCAGCTGCCCCGCGGCCTCTCGAACGCCACCGGGGCTGGCCCCGGCAGTCAAACCACCCTCCCGTCCCGGAGACTGGCCCCACGCGAGCGGCAGGCGGCCGCGCGGCGCCGCAGACGGCCTGCCCTTCACGGTGTCTGCGGTCTTGTGCGAGACGTGGGCCCGACGCGCCTCGTCCGCGTCTCGCTGGGCGTGGGGCGACGCGAAGGGCGAGGAGGGCAGCGTGCCGTCCGCGGCGAGCGGCGCCGCCCACAGGCTTTGGGCCCCCTCGCCGCCGGGTCCCCAGGGAGCGGGGTTGGGCGCCACCGTGGCGGCCGACTTCAGGGGGGACTCCATCGCGCCAGGCTGTGGGCGGCCTCCCTCCGCCTGCTGCAGGCAGGTCATGTCCAGGGCATTGGGCAGGAAGCCGTGGCGGGCAAACAGGTTGCGGGGCCCCTGGCTGCCGGGCGAGGTGACCACTGCCGGGGCGGCCGGGCGGCCACAGGCGCCCTGGCGTGCGGCTGCGTCGGATTTCGGGGCAGACGCTGGGGATATGGCCTGGGGCGAAGACTTGGCTCCGGGCCTGGCAGTGGCCGCCTGGCTCTCGTCCTTGTGAATGGGGCAGGTGGACTGCCCCATGTTCAAGGCCGCCGCCCCTCCCAGCCCTCCCACGCCCGGGGCGTTGGCGCCCCCTCCGGCCCCCGGCGCGGCCACCGCGCCAAACAGGGCGTGGAGCGAGCCGACGGCGATGCGCTGCGGCGTCGCTCCCGCCGGTCCCGCGCCCTGCGCCGCCAGGACCCGGGCGCCCCAGGTGCTCGACTGCGCTGCCCCTGCCGGCGTCCCGCTCGCGGCGGCGCCCCCCAAGGTGGGTCGTGGGCTCGGTGCTGTAGAGGGCGGGGCGGCGGCAGCGTGGTCTGCATGCTCCCCAGCATCCTCACACCCATCAGGTCCAGCGGAGGGCCCGGCAATCTCACCACCTAGCCCGGCGCCCTGCTGCGCCTGCGTCGCGGCGGCGGCCCGGGCGGCCAGCCCGCCCATCAGCCCGGCCAGCAGGCCTCCGGGCGCGGCCCCCGATCCCATCGCCGCAGACCCACATCGCTGCAGGCCCGACGGCGTGTGCCGCGCCTCGGCCGGCCTGGCGCCCCGCAGCGCCGAAGTCGCGGCGTCCTCGCCCTCGCTGCCAGAGGACCTGCGCTGCGGCGCCAGCGGGCTGCCCAGGCTGGCGGCGGAGGCGAAGGCCGTCAGCGCGGAGGCCATGCGGCTTGGGGCCGCGCTCTCGTATTGGTCTGTGGACCCGCCGGCGTCGGAGGAGGAGGAGGCCTCTGTCTCCTCCTCCCCATCCCCGGCATCCTCCCCGGCGCCAGAGGCGCCGATGCTGCCAGCGGGGGAGGTGGCGCCGGAATGCAGCGCGGCAAAGGCGTTCTGCAGGGCCAGAGAGGCGGGGGCCGCCACGTGCTCGCGCGCCGACTTGATGGAGAACTCGCCCTCGGCGGGCGGCTCGGCCGGCGCGTGCCGCCGCAGCTTGTTGCCCGCCCGCGCCGTCGCCAGCTCGGCGTCGACGAGGGACATGACATCCTGACGGGGGCTGTTCGGCGCCGGTTCATCTTGGCCGATGGACGGGAAGCGCAGGGGCAGGCCAAATCCTTTTGCTTCTGGCCTGGGCCTCCAGGGGGCCTGCGATGGGTTTCAGTGAGTGCAAACCTTGGTGTATGGTAGCGTGCAGTGCCTTGCCCAGCGTCTCGCTCCGGCCTCCCAAGGATGAGGTGAAACGCGCCAAGCTTATTATAAAGTTCTGCTTACCTGGCTGGCAGACGGTGAGCCCGCCTCGTCGCCAGACTCAGCGGGTGCTGCTCCGACACGCTGCGGCAACACCCCGGGCAACTTGGTGCGGTTGACATGCAGGTGAGGTTTTCGTTCAGCCATGTGCACATCGGCCATTACTGTGCGTATATCACGCCCTACCTCTTCCGCTTGAGCCGTGTCGTCGGCTGAGTCTAACGCCAGCTTCCGGAGGAGGGGCTGGGCGGGGTCAGGGGAGGTCGTTCGGGAGCCAGCCTCAGCGAAAAGTGCTGCTTTTCGTGCCGACTTCCGGCCCTGCTTGGGCCGCATGATGAATGACCTCCGCCTTGCGAGAGAACCTGGGCGACGACTTGCCCAGTGACTCTTCCTTCCTGAACTCCCGACAAGTCTGGTGATCCCGAGAACAGACACAGCACCAAGGGACTTTTCCTCTGAGATGTTTTCCGCAATTATCTGGGAATCGAGTTCTTGTTGTGTACTTTTCATGTTTGTGGTGCGTCCGCTTCGTTCTCCGAGCAACGGGACGGCATGCTCTCCAGCAGTGGTGTCCAGCTGCTGCCGAACGAGTTCATATTTCCCGCCACATTCGGGAACTTGGGGCATGGCAAATGATCTTCCCCACTTCCTTGCTTCATCCCCAGCACCGATCACATGACATTACACCGCACAGTACGCCCGTCCCTGCCCTGCAACTCGCCGTCCCTGTGCGTCAGACCCAGCGCCGCCAGCAGCAGGGACTGCGCCTGCTCCCCGGCCTCCGGATTGGGCACGCCCTCTGCATCCGCGGCGTTGTCCGCCGCAGCCGCCAGGCGCAGGCCCAGCTGTTTTGTTGCACTGTGCAGATCCCGCTGGTGTGCCGCCTGGGTTGGGTGGAGGTGTGGGGCTGGCAGGTTGTAAAACGGGGGTGGGGCAGCCTCCCAGGACTGATGTGTTGGCCATAGTCTGCATTCATTATGACGCAATACTTTGAACAGCGATGCAGGGAGAAATGTGGCCATCTCATCAGGCAGGCCACGTGGCGCAACAGAGGCACGGGGTGCACCTGCCATATCAGGGCTAGGGTTCGCCTTCCTCATGCCGATTCCTGGGTGACAATAGTATGCGAGGTTCAACCCTGGCACCCTGGTACCCCCATTACTCGACACCCTCCCATATCCTATTCCCCGTAACACCACAAACGTGCCTCGGGCGACCACAGCCGCACGGTGGAGTCCTGGCTCCCGGTGGCCAGCTGGGGGTAGCCCGGTCGGGCCGTGCCAGACTCCATGCTGCTGTCCTCCCCCTGGAGCAGCACATTGGTGAGCCGGCCGCTGGCGTACTCCCAGACAAATGCGGCGCCCAGGCTGGAGGGGCAGATCAGGGTGTCGCCGCCCAGCTGGCACAGCGCGGACAGGCTCATGTGCTGCATGCCGGAGCCCTCGGGCAGGCCGCTGCCGCCAAGCAGGTCGTAGGAGCGCGAGTACATGCGGCGCGGGCTGACCTCCTGGTCGGAGGCCTCGCCCATGTGATCTTTATTTTTTTTTTGGGGGGGGGGGAAGAAGGAGGCTTGCGGTCTTGAAGGCATTGGGAGATCGGGCACAGGTTGAAAAGAGCAAGTCTCTCGCTCCAGGCCCAAAATTGCAATGCCTCCTCAGTCTGCAGCCTCTTGTGTGAGTGCTCAGCGCCTAGATTGAGCAGGCCATGCTTACCCCCGGCCAAACCCACGATGACTCACGGCTGCCAAACACGATGGCCCCCAGCCGGCTGCTGTCCTCCCGGGGTCCTGGCGATGCAGTGGGCTGCTGTCGAGCCGCCAACGTCCTCGGCACGGCCGGGAGGCCCCGGCCTTCCGGCGGCGTGCGCGCCGCCGCGCCGGCTGGCCCCGGCGCCGCGCCGGGCCCGCCGTGCGCGGACTCCCCCACCCGGACCCTGGCCGCGTCGGCGTCGCCCTGCGCGGCGCCACCCGTGGACCCCGGGACGTGGTCGCCGACGCGGCTGGGGCCCCGGTCGGAGAGCGCTGCGGAAGCAAGTGGGTGCGCGGCGGAGCCGGCGCGGGGCGCCGCGCTGCTCACGTCCCACGCCGGCACCGCGGCGCGCGTGGCGTACCGGTGCTGCGCCTGTTCCTCCCCCCGCTCGCCGGCGGGGGGGCTGTGCGGCCGCGCCGCGGCGGTGCTCACCTCGGCGGCAGCCCGGCGCGCCGCGTGGCCGCCCCTGCCCGCCGCCGCCGCGGGTGCAGCGCCGCCGGCGGGAGAGGCCTCGTCCGGGGGGGCAAAGGCCACCGAGGGGGCCTCGAGGGCGGCGCGCCGCGGCGCGACGCTCGCCGTCTGCGCAGACACCCCGGCCGAGGCGACGTGGGAGCGCGCGCGGCCGTCGCCGCCGCCGGCGTCCACGCTCGCCTCGCGCCCGCGGCCAGGCGCTGCGTCGGCCCCGCCATGGGAGGGGCCTACCACTGCTCGTGCATGGGCGGGGCCCACCTCCGACACATCCCCTCCCAGGAGATTGTCGGGGCGGGTGCCCAGCACGCTCAGCGTGGAGTCCAGCTGGATCGGGGGCGACTCGCGGGGCGCGGGGTCGAGCACAGCCCCGCCCAGTCGTCCCGCGCCTTCCGCAAACACGGCCCGCGCCAGCCGCCGCGAGCGGCGCTGCGCCGCCGGCCCACCGCCGGCCTCCGCGTCGCTCCCGCTGCCGTCTTGCGCGGCCCCCGGCGCCGAGCTCCACGTGCCCTCGGCCTCCTGAGGCCGCGGCGGGGCCCTGCCCGTCGAGGTTCGGGGCCAGGCGGCCCTGCCCGCGGCCTCTCCCGGCCCCGGGCCCGGCAGGGACTCGGCGAAGGAGGGGGACCCGCGCAGCGCGGCGCGGCTGGGGGGGCCCGCCGGCGGGGACCCTCCCCCGCCCGGCGTCGCGGGGCTGGCCTCGTCGGCCAGGCTGCCCGTGCTCTGCCGGCGCGAGGGCCCGGCGCCGCGCCGCGCCGCGCCACGCGCCGGCAGCGTCAGGTCCGCGATGGAGAGGAGGGAGGCCAGGTCGCGCGCGTGCGCAGCACCGTGGAAGCCGTAGGCCGCGTCGCCGGCGTAGGCGCCCAGCACGTCCGCGCCCCCGCGTGCAAAGGCCACCGCGGTGACCGAGCCGCCGGCGGGGGAGCGCTGCGCCGAGCGGGCCGAGCCCAGCAGGCCCGCCTTGAGGTGGGAGGGCACGTAGGCCGCGACCCAGGGGGCCGCCGTCGCGGCGGGGGGTCGGGCCATGCGCATGTCGTACAGCCGGATGGCCGGGTCGGAGCCTGCGACCGCCGGGCGAGGATGGACGAGGGTGTGGTTTTCATGGGTGGGCCGGCTGGGCGGACGGCTGGCCATGCAGGTGTCTGCACCAAGTTTCCAAGGAATCTGAGAGCCCCGGCTGGAGCCCCAGCCGCCAGCCAAGTCCGGCCCATGTTCCCCCCAACCCCCCCCCCCCTCTTCCGCCCACGGCACCTCCCGTGAGCAGCAGCCAGGGCCGGCACTCGTCCTGAGCCAGGCTGGCGACGGCCACACTACGCCTGCTGCGCCCCAGTCTCTGGTCCCGCTGGTCCACTGTGGCGTGCGGGGGGTGGCGAGGAGGTGGGGTGTCCTCATGCCAGACGGGACATGGACGGGGCCAGCAGAGGCCACCATAGGAAGGGCATGCAGGCCCGGTGCAGGGCGCGTGCCGACCACAAGGCCTGTCCGACATCCCACGACCGGCAGACACCGTGACCGACAGCCCGGCAGCCCCAGCCGGAGCGCGCCCCGCCCTGCAGCTCACCGACCAGGCAGGAGCCGCGCGCCGGGGAGTCTGGCTCCCTGAGGGGCTGCGGCGGGACCCGGGTGTCCGTCAGCCTTACGGTCCCATCGCTGCTGCCAGACAGAAACGAGGCTGCGGGCATGGGGTGTTGGGACAAGGAAGCAGGTCTGTCAGCGGCCTGCCACGGCCACTCCGCGGACGGGTGTGCGCCAAAGGACGCGCAGCGCACCAGGGCGCGGCGTCCCGGCCACAAGAGCCCCGTGCCTGCCTCACCTGCCTCGACGGCCAGCACGCAGGTCGCGGCCGCGGAGTGGAGGTGGAAGGGGCGGGTCGCGCCGCGGCGCAGGCTGTGCATGCGCACCTGCCCGTCCCCGGCGGCCGACAGGACAGTGCCGTCGGGGAGGAAGGACAGGCCGTGCATGGGGCCGGTGTGGCCCTGGTCGGATGGGGGAAGGGAGCTGGCTTCCAGGTGACTGGTCAGGAGCCATGGCCGGGAAACCCAGGAAGTATACAGGGTGCCAGACGGCGGGTGCGATGGAGAACACCCTACCCACAACCACATGCTCACTGTGTCGATCTCGGAGCGCGTGTCGGCCTCCGGCTGCCAGAGGACCAGGCGCCCATCAGCATGACCCACCGCCAGGGTGTCGGCAGTGGGGCCATTCCATGCCAGCGCTCCCACCCCCCCACGATCCTCGAGATTCAAATCTGCCACATCGCAAAGTCTTAGCGCCAGTCCGGGGTCTCCGACGGCCTTAGACTCCAGGCGTGGGCCCCGGAGGGTGCCCACCTCCCGGGCGGCGAGTGCGGGGAGCAGCATCAATGCACGGCGTCATGCAGCCCTCGGGGCCCATGCCCCGCGAGATCCTGCATTCTATGTTCGGAGCAAATCGATGTAAGCCTTTCGAAATCGGCAATTTCCACCACAGGTGCTGGGGACTTCAAGGCGCGATCGGGCCCCTGGCAACGCCCACCTGGCAACCGCAGTTTTCATCTCCTGGGAGTCCATTTCAGTTACAGGTTTGCCAAACGCGTCCTCTTTCCTGTAAAACCGTACAGACGATAGATTCTGTACCAAAGAGTGGTGAGTATGATAGTCGGACAAGTAACAAGAGTTTGAAGAGCTGGTACGTCATCTCGTCATGATCGACATGCGCCGCAGGCCGGCTAGAAGTTGGCGCTGCCCTGTCGCTGCAGCCCCGGCAACGACATGTGGACTCCCGTCCTCCGCGCAACATCGTTGATCAGCCCGAGCTTGCCTCCGATGTGCCTGCAAAGGAGGAGAGAGCGGCAATCAGTAAGGGTGGCAGGGTAACAGCTCACACCGAGGGTCCCCTCCCTGCCCAGAGTCCTCGCAGGGTGTCCAGACACACTCACCCCTCTAGGAGACCGCCACGCTCCAGGTCCTTTTGAACATTGTACACGGCCAGCTCCTGTGCCATCTTCTCCTCCTGTTCGGATTGGGTGGCGCAGTTGAGTCGGATACTGGCAAAGACCATGGGGGGGCATCTTCACATTACCAGTATCTAGCTGACTTGGGGAGAGACGGATGAGCTGACTTTGCGAGTGCAGCAAGTAGCACTAGACTTCCCGCTGATCCCTCACCAGCTCCTCCAGAGTGATGAATCGCCGCCATTGCCGGAATCCACGAATGGTGAACACCGCGAGGACGACAGCGAAGGCACATACTACGCCGATGATGACCCAGAACCACCAACGCTTGTACACCTGGAGGGTGGAGATGGGTTGGTCTTTGGGAATAATAATATAGAGTCAGAGCGACTCGGGCCAGATTATACTACAGGCGGCGACCAAGGCCTTTCTGCGCGGTGAGGAACGAGCTCCCTTGGCAGGGCATATCCTGCACGCAAACCACTCTCCATTCCAGCTCACAGGTCGGTCATCATCGCCAAATGGGTTCGGTATGCCGTTTACGTTGATCTGTCCCCTGCAAGTGGCACGGTGTAAACCATATTTGAGTTGTTCAAGGAGGAGTACTTCATGAGCAGGCACCTCCTCTTTCTCAGCGGCTACTGCAGGGCCGCCCTCACTCGCAGGTGCTCGCCAGCAAGGAGAGGGTGAGAGTAGCTAGAATTAAGGGTGTGTCCAGGCTGCAGAAGCAGGGAGGGTGACGAGGTGAGCGGGCGACACAGAATCCTGTCGCTCGGTGGGCTCTCTAGACACCCTGGGACCGCCTCACCTGTACCGATGGAGCCATCCCATTCCACAATGAGTTGACATGGCGAGGTGAAGCGTCTCTACACAGCCGGGGGCCCACACCCTGAGCGCAGACAGGGCCCGCGGGTTTTCCGTGCCCCCGCTGTCGAGGTCACAGCTAGGTATCGTTCGCCCTAGCAACGTCTCCCCTGCCGTGCTGGCGATGCGCACAGGACCAGGTGTCCAGCCATTATGTAGAATTACAGAAGCGCAGAAGCGCGAACAGATCCTTGATGGCGACCCGGAAGAGGTCGCCATCCTGGAAATCGATGACACTATCGCTCTCGTAAGATCGACAGGGGTCAGGACAACTGGATGGGGTTATGCACTGGCAACAACACGACAACAAGGAACCGATGATACTCGGGAAATTTTCACTAGTTTAACATGGCGTCCTCTCCCTGCACTCACCATCCCGGGTATGGCAAGGGATGCGAACCATTCATGCCAAGGCAAGCACAATATATGGCACAACATTGGAATCCCAGTGCTCCATGGGCTCCCAGACCACCTCAACAACATGCCAAACACGCTCCACGATGTCAAAAACTGTACACCATGTGTTTGCGGTGTATAGTGCGCAGGCTCCTGTCGCTACCACCAGAGTCCTCCCCGGCTCGTAGCATGGACACAAACTCTGCAACATTTTGAGAAGTGAGTGGGGAGGGGGGGTTGATATTGCGTACACTCCAACCGAGGGCTCCAGGCATGGATGGAAGTAGACACCCAGTGGTTGGAACACGCGAGGCACCAGCCCCATGTTGCCAAGAGAGACTCGGAGAAGAATCCCTCGCCGCCTTGCCTGCGTAGTCGATCACGCCGTCCCGATTCAGGTCGTGGCAGGCGATGAGGTTGTGAGCCTCCTCCTCAGTCATGCTGCCGGTCTGATCGAGCGCCTCAGCCACCTCAGCGGCCGTCAGCGTGCCATCCCCATTCTGCCATCATGGTGAGGGGCAGCGGGTGAAGCAGGGTCTGACACTCAACCACACCGGTGTCGTTTTTGGAAGGCGGGGATACCCGCAGATGCGTCTGTGGCATGCGCGAGGGCGGATCCCAAACCAACCCGGCCTGCAGTCCCCTCCATGCTCACCTTGTCCATGTCACGGAAGGCCTTGATGAAGGTCTCCTCCCTTTCCAGCTGGCTCAGGTTGGCAGTGGCCGCAATGAACTGCGAGGGGCCAGGAAGGCAGACACAGGGTGAGGTGGGGAGGTGACGCCGATGCGTGGCTGAGCGTTACCCACCCGCAGGACCAGGGCCTCAGGAGCATGCCTCTCATGCGTAGATGAGCGTAATGACGTGACAACTCCCGAAGCAACCTAGGTTGACGCCTCCTCCCCTGCGCACAGTTCATCCAAACACAGCGACTGACGCTCACCTCCTCGTAATCAATGCTCCCGCTGCCGTCCACATCTACATCCTCCATGACCTTGTGTTGAGGTGGGAGGCAAGGGATGAGGGGCGGTGGGATTACCTGTATCTCTCCGATACGCCCATCATGTGTATATCAGTACAGAGGCCCCGGACCCCCCATCCCCTGGGCTCCTGTCTCACTTGTCGGATCTCGAGCAAGGCCATGTTTGGCTCCCGGCTTGCGAGCCCCCTCTCAAACTCAGCAAAGCTCACCACGCCATCCCCTGCCAGGGACAGGGTGAGGCGTGATCATAACACCGCAACATCTGCCAGGGTGCCTGCCCTCATGAGCAGTTGACATGGGAGAGGGGGTGCACAGGTACCCACCATGCGAAGATCCCAGCCAGACATGCCCCATCGCTTCTTTCACACCCACCCAACCCCACCCCCCTCTCCACACTGCAGCCCGCCTCCCAGGATCCTGCGCCCCACCATTCTCGTCAAAGGACTTGAACAGCTCCCGAAGCCCCTGAATCTGGTCCTTGGTCAGGTACTTGGCGGCACTCAGCACCGCTGCCTGCAAGGGTTGCCTTGTGGGTTGCCTGGCTAGCCAGAGTGCATGTGCAGTCAGCCCTGCCGCCAGAGCAACCCCAAATCCAAGTAGGCACTGCGTCAGCCTCTTCATTAAGACGCCCCCCGCCCCTCCTCGACACCCCTCTGCCATCTTCTGCGGGTCCCCCTCGCCGCCGCACCTTCTTCAGCTTGGTCATGCGCGCAAAGGCCTTCATGCGCTGGATGACCATGGGCGGCAGGGGCGCGGCCCGCGACCCTCCCCGCTCCCGCAGCCAGGGATCCCTGGCAAGGTCTGCGAGGCCGAGCCGCGCGCCGGGGTCGCGGTCCAGCAGCCCCTTGACCAGGGCCTTGGCGCCCTCGGACACGGCGGGCCAGGGCGCGGTCTGGAAATCCAGCTCCTCCTCCAGCACGGACTTGAAGATCTCGGCCTCCGTGCTGCCCCAGAAGGGGGGCAGGCCGCAGAGCAGGATGTAGAGCACCACGCCCAGGCTCCACAGGTCGCACTCCCTGCCATAATGCCGGTGCAGCACCTGAGTTTGCAGAGAAGGGTTGGGGTGGGGGTTGAGTGGGAGGGGGTGGGAGTGGGGTGCGTGAGAGGAGGGAGGGGGCAAAGGGAGGGATCCTGCAGCCTCCGAGCGCCTCGCGATGAAGGACGCGTGGCGTGGTGGGGCCTGATCCCACCACTGATCCCCTGCTCTCTGCGCACTCTGAAACCCCTGTTCCATCGTCCCTTTTCCCCGCCACCCCCTCCCCGTCCCATGTGATCCCAGCAGCCGCCGTACCTCGGGGGCGACGTAGTAGGCCGACCCCACCAGGTCGCGCATGACCTCCCCCGTCTTGAAGTAGGTGGACAGCCCAAAGTCGCAGGCCTTGAGCTCACCCGCCTCACTGCCGTCTGTCAGCAGGAAGTTCTGCGGGTGGGGCGCCGACAAGGCTGGGACAGGCCGTCCCAAGCTTTTGGGGGTGGGTGGTCGCCGACGTGCCCGCACCCCCAGCTCGTGCCGGGGGCGCAGAGAGCACCCCAGCCCCCAAGGGCCTCCCTCGGCCTCCCCTGCGCACCTCGGGCTTGATGTCTCGGTGCACGACGCCCATGCTGTGGCAGTGCCTCACCACCTCCACCATCTGCAGGAAGACCGACGCGGCCTCCTGCTCGGAAAAGGTGCCCTTGGCCGTGATGCGGTCGAACAGCTCCCCGCCTGCGGATGGGGGGGAGTGGCGTCAAGTGGAGGGGTGGGGACGACAGCGGCCGGGTGAGCGCCGTGGCAACCTCAGTCCTGCAGGGAGCGTGAAACATGCGACCCACAGAACCGCATACGCTCCCACAAGGTCCCCATGCTCCTGCTGGTACTCTTCGAAACCAAGAAACCAGCCCTCCCGCGGACCCCGTCGCCCACCCTCGCAGTAGTCTATGATGATGTGCACCGAGTTGGAGTCTTCGTACACCCGGTCCACGCCCGCGATGTTGTCGTGGGGGGTGAGCAGGTTGAGCAGCTCCACCTCCCGCCTCACGTCCTCGATGTCGTGCCGCGTGACCAGCTGGTTCTTGGAGATGGTCTTGCAGGCCCAGGGCTCGCCGCTGCCGCGCTTCCTCACCAGGCGCACCGTGCCGTACGTGCCCTTGCCCAGCACGTGACCGACTTCGTAGTCATCCTCCAGTGCAGGCCTGCCGATGGGCATCAGTGGGTGTGGGGGGTCGAAAGGGGGAAAGGAAGGGCGGCAGGATGCACACACAATGTTCTGGGAGCGTGGGCCAGGGCAATGCACTCTCCATGTGGCTCCCAACACTCCTGGAATGCCTCGGGGCCGCAGTGGTGCACTGTTCCCATGCACGATGCAGCCAAGAGGGAGCCCTCCGACACGTGAAGTCCTACAGTCATGCAAACCAATGGCAAGCCCGCTCCATCCCCATCAACACTCGCCCGCTGGACTGCGACCGCACGATGTCCTTCCACATGCTCATGGCCGCTGCCTGTATGGCCGGCAGCTGTGTCGGAGCTGGCTACTTGGGAGCCAGGACGAGGCGTGCCCAGAGAAATGACCTGGCGTGGAGCATCGGGAGCTGGCTGAGCACCCATTAGGGCGTCATCATGTGCATGTATGCAGGATTCGAGTGTCACACACTTGACCTGGCGTACCGGGTGGGAGCACACCGACAGGCCCTCGCCCGAGTCCTCAACCGAGCCTCTAAGTGTGTAGGTAGGACCACCGAGCCTGCGACAAAGAGATGTTCAGTAGTATTCTGGTTCATTCGTGACTGAATACTCGCAAGCCCTGGTCTACATAGCTTCCCCCCTCATGACGAGATCTTCTCGGGAGGGCGCCAGCTCATGGACAGATCACCTGCAGGACCGATGGGGAGTAGTAAATGCCAGATCCTCCTACTCTGGGCCCCGCCATGCTTGGATTAAAATCCAGCGTACAATTTAAAAATGTCACGATCCCATCGGCGAGCAGCGAAAACCCCACCCTGGCTGGGTGTGCTCGTGGATACTGACGAGCGCTGGAGCAACTACTTGTACATCCTAGGCACCGCGTACCCCCGCTTCCTATGGCTCTTCTTCGAATACAGTGGCGATGGCATCGTCTGGCTGGCCATCGCCCTTGCCGCCTTCTTCCAGCCGCGTGCCACCCTCACCCAGCAAACCCTGGTGCTTAATTTCTTGGCGGGGTGGGCTCTAGACCTAGTGCTGGTGGGGACCCTCAAGTTCCTCATCCGCAGGAGGCGACCGGTGTACAACGTGGCAGAGGACTTCCTGGTCGTCGTGGCAGTGGATGCTCACTCCTTCCCGTCTGGGCATGCGGCACGGTACGTTGGTGTGAGGGTGTCAGCGGGAGGACGCATGCTCATGGATCAGGCAGGAATTTGGGGTGCTCTCGGACATGCTTTACCTTTCCCTCTCTTATAACCTCGTATATTCCCCTCCAGAGCCCCCCCCCCACCACACACACGCCCACCCCCCTAATTCGCCCACCCCTAACTCCCCAGCGTGTCATTCATTGCCCAGTTTCTGATCCTTTGCCTGGGCAGAGCCTATCCTCGGCTCTCTTTCCTCGCCATGTACTGGGCTGTGTCCACGGCACTGTCGAGGGCCGCCATGGGTCGCCACTACCTCGCCGACGTGGCGGCGGGCCTGCTGGTGGGCGTGGGTACCGTGCTCCTGGTGTCCAAGGTACATTAAGAGAGACTCATGGCGATAATAGGTGACCCAGTATTTTTGCTTACAACAAGTCTTGCGCCTGGCCCCCCCCCCCCCGCGCGCCATATTACTCATCACAATCACTTCGTTTTGTCGCAGGGTGGCTACTCCAGGGACACGCTGCTCGTGAGCCAGGCGCAGACAAGGGCACTGCGGCAGTGGGCCCAGTCCTGGCTACATGGAAAGGGCATAGCAAGAGCAGGGTAGCTGCCGATCAAGATCTGACGATTCTGTGCAACGAGCTGACCGTATGTCTACCCGTGCTGGAGGATCTGGGAAGGCGCTGTGCCCGCACGTGCTCTGTACAGCTGTGCTGCTCGGGGCCATGCAGTGTGCTTGTTAGGGCGCAGCCTATGTGCAGCCGCAAGGAGCCTGGGATAGGAACATTGTACGGCATCGCTTCAAAAGGCTCGCATGGAGGGAAACAAAGGACCTTCCGTGCTCTGTAGAATCTTGTGTGTAGCCAGAGCCGTACTCTGGTTGAATGCAAACGATGTGTGCTTTAAATACACTCAGTTTATCTTGTCACTCCTCCTAATTTCAATCGAGTGTAAACCTACACGAGAGCTTACCTCCCGTAATGACTCTGCAGGATGCACTCAATGCTCCCTGAGCGCACATTATGGTTTTGCCTCCCCTTGCAGCGGATATTTGGGCAGTTAGATGCAAGGCAGATTCCTGCGAGGTCCCCGATCAAAAACGCGCCTAGGACTCTGAGATCGCGCACTGTCAATTTCCAGGCCTTGGAGCTCAGCTGCAGCATGTGACGGATCCCCGGGCACACGAGCACTCTCTTTGACGTGATATACGCGAGGTCGAAGCTTCGAACCCCTCCCCTCGGCCCAGACGAGTTGGGTCTGAACGGGAGCCCGGTCCTCGATGGTGAAGAAGGTGGCGAAACGAGGCACCAAACGCGCGGCGTCCCAACCCGAGGCTGACAATTCAGACTCCGAGGGCCATGCCACGGTCATCGAGCAGGCCATCGCAGGGGACGCGAGCCAGCCTTCGCCGGCAGGCCCTGCGCCTGGGACGGAGCCCTACCCCCCTCCCAACCCCCCTCCCACAGACCGCCCCGTGCGGGTCTATGCCGACGGTAGGATGCCGGGACGAGGCTTCGAGGTCCGAGCAGTGAAGTCACGAGTGTTCATCCGACCACCAGGCCCCCCGGTCCCCATCGCAGGCATCTTCGACCTCTTCCACTTTGGGCATGCCAGGGCCCTTGAGCAGGCAAAAAAGAGGTGCGCAGGCCTGGACTAGGGAGGGTGAAAAGGTCAGGGAGGCGATGCCCTCGCCTGATCATGGAATGCTGTCAACAGAGCTGTGTGAGCGTGAACTGATGCGCAGCGCTGCTCGTTGATGTACCTGCGCTGTGCGCTCCTGGGGAAGGGCCCAAGCGGCCCCCCGGCCCCCTCCCTCCTCTCTGCCGACCTGTATCCCTTTGTTGCAAGCCTTGCCATCCCTCAACCTGCGTTGACCCTGTCACCATCAATCCCCTTTTCCCCCCTCCCATCCCTCCACTCTGCTTGTAGACCAACCCTCCCCCTTCCCCCCCCCCCCCCCTGGATCCAGCTTCCCCGACGTGCACCTGCTGGTGGGGGTCTGCAACGACGAGGTGACCCACCGGAACAAGGGCAAGACTGTGATGACGGAGGGCGAGCGGTACGAGGCGCTGCGCCACTGCCGCTGGGTGGACGAGGTGGTCCCCGACGCACCGTGGCACATCACCGAGGAGTTCCTTGACGCGCACGCCATCGACTTTGTGGCTCACGACGCGCTGCCCTACGCGGACGTGACGGGGGCCTCGGACGACGTGTACGGTTTCGTCAAGCGCCTGGGGCGGTTCAAGGAGACGCAGCGCACCGAGGGCGTGTCCACCTCTGACCTCATCCTGCGCATAGTCAAGGACTACAACGAGTACGTGCTGCGCAACTTGTCGCGTGGCTACTCGCGCAAGGACCTGGGCGTGAGCCTGCTCAAGGAGAAACGCATCAAGGCCTCCGCCTCCATGCGCGACTTCTCGGCGCGCATGCGCGACGGCCGCCTGCGCGTTGCTGACGGCATCCGCAAGCACATGAACCCGCGCCTCCGCGTGCTCCCCGCCGAGGTGGAGCGCAATGTCAAGGACTTTGCCACCAGCGTGGAGAGCCTGGTGGACAAGGTGGCCTCCGGCGACCTGGGCGTGGAGCTGATCGAGAACATGGACCGCCTGGTCAGCGGCTTCATCGGCAACTTTGAGCGCCGCTACTCGCGCTTCGAGAAGAGCATCAAGTCGCTGGGGCGGAACATGCGCCGCAACTCCCAACCCCTCCTCCAGAGCCCATGATGCGGAGGGGGTCTCGGGGGGGGGGGGGAGGGGTGATCAGGAGGGGGAGCGTCGGCGGCCTGGCTTGGGCAAGGGTGGCCCGGTGGATCGCGCCGTCAGGTCCCTGAGACAAGCCCAACGGCAGAATGGCCTGGCTTCACAGAGGAGATCCTTTTGGGCCGTATACCGGACCCCCTGATCCAACAGGGCTCATCCACCACAGTTCCCACCCCCGCGCCCCCGCATGGCTCATAGCATGGGCCCGCCGGCCCCGGGCATTCAGCCCGACAGCACCCTACTACCGTGCCCTGGGTGCCCCTGCAAGGCTTGCAGGGACCCCGGCGTGGCATGTGCGCAGCCATTTGCCACAGCCCCAGGGCTGGACCATCCTGGTGTTGACATGTCGCGCTGCAGCGAGTTCCAGTGGTGGCGCGCCTTTTGCCCCCGCAGCGTTGCTTACCCTCCACTGAAGCCACGGCATGGTGTGCGCCTGTCATGCTTTCAAAGCTGCCTCCCCGGTGCTGTGCAATGGCTCCCCGAGGATGCAGACTGTGAGGCTATGCATGCATGGACAGTTGAGATTGCCGGCGTCCAACTTTCACACTGTGACGAGGAGGGCTCCCTGTAATGAAGCGCCCTTCGTTCAGATTTTGTTTTGTCAGTTTGTCCATGTGCAGTAAGTGCTGAGGGAGCCAAGGCTCCCATAAGGCCAGAAGAGGACAAGGGGCCAGCCACCGATCACCCCAAGGACGTTCCATGTGCTCATAACTGCATAATGAATTCTGCCCGACTGAATCTTGTGTGTTGGGGCCTGGTGGGGTCCATTTGACTCTAGACAGGATTAGAAGCAGCAATGGCACAAGCTGCCAGTCTTCACAAAGAAATAAGAAACTGTCTGCTGCTGCTAAGCAGTATTTGAATCTTGTCATTCGTGAGCATGCATGCAATGAGCCTTGTGAGCTTTGTTTGACCGGCCTTGGGTTGTGCTTGGGTAAGCTGTAGACGTCCACTCTCCCGTTACTTGTGCATGTGCAGCTGCTGGCAACGCCCTAGCGCGCGGGCCGGCCGGCGTTGATGCGAGGGTTTTACTGCATCGGTCCCAACCCGACACCGTAAAGGCGGTCTGCCCATACGTTTCTACCCTGAATAATACAATATCCACAGCTGATATATACACAACTGATCACTCCCTCCCACAAGTCACCATGGTGGACTTCACCCTGAAGCCCCACCCGACCATCCCCAAACCGGAGGGACCCCTCCTGGTCTGCATCATGGATGGCTGGTACGTCGTATAGTTGATCTTCATTAGGCTTTACACGCGCATTGACCCACATCCGATGTCTTGCCGGTCCTCCGAGGATGCCCCCCCCCCTCCTCCAAAACCCTTTCCCCGTGGTGTGTCCCGGCAGGGGCGTGAACGTGGAGGATGAGTACAACGCGGTACACGTGGCGGAAACCCCCACATACGACGCAGCGAGGAAGGTGCCTGGACGCTTCCGCTCCATCCTGGCGCACGGCACTGCCGTGGGTCTGCCCAGCGACGCCGATATGGGCAACAGCGAGGTGGGCCACAACGCCCTGGGCGCCGGCCAGGTGATCGACCAGGGCGCCAGCCTGGTGGACAAGGCGCTGGCCTCCGGATCCATCTACGAGGGTGCGTTGGGTTGCTTGTTGGAGGGAGCTGGGGTGGAGCCTCGTCGTTCAGGGGATTGATGAGGCGGAGGCTTGCACATGTCTGACTGTGGTAATGCTTGTCATGAGCAGCATCGAGTGCATTCAGACATGTCAATGCATCTGTGGTGAACGAGGCATCTTCCTCCCTTCTCCCTCGCTGTACGGGGCATTGCCTGGCCCGGGTCGGCCCATGCTGTGGCGCCTCAGCATCCATCACAGTACCCTAAGGTCGAGGTCCTCCCCCCCCCTCACCACTTCCCACCCTTGCAGGTGAGGGCTGGGCCCATATCTCCGAGGCCTTTGCGGAGAACACCCTGCATCTCATCGGCCTCCTCTCCGACGGCGGCGTGCACTCCCGCACCGACCAGCTCTTCGCGCTTGTGCGCGGCGCGGCGGACCGCGGCGCCAAGCGCATCCGCGTGCACGTGCTTACCGACGGCCGCGACGTGCCCGACGGCTCCAGCGTCGGCTTCGCCAAGGAGCTGGAGGCGGTGCTGGCGGAGGTGCGCGGCCGCGGCGTGGACGCGCTGATCGCCTCCGGCGGCGGCCGCATGTGCGTGACCATGGACCGCTACGAGGCGGACTGGGAGATCGTGCGCCGCGGCTGGGCCGCGCACGTGCTGGGCGAGGCGCCTCACACCTTCCCCGACGCGGTCACCGCCATCACCACCCTGCGGGCCGAGGGCTCCGCCGACCCCGTCTCCGACCAGTGGCTGGACCCCTTTGTCATCGTGGGCGCCGACGGCGAGGCGGTGGGCCCCGTGCGCGACGGCGACGCGGTGGCGGTGTTCAACTTCCGCGCCGACCGCGTGTGCCAGATCAGCAAGGCCTTCGAGTACGAGGAGTTCGCCGCGTTCGACCGCGTGCGCTGGCCGCGCACGCGCTTCGTAGGGCTCATGCAGTACGACGGCGACCTGAAGCTGCCCGCCCGCTTCCTGGTCCCGCCCCCCGCCATCTCCGGGGTCAGCGGCGAGGTGCTGGCGCGCAACGGCCTGCGCACCTTTGCCTGCAGCGAGACGCAAAAGTACGGGCACGTGACCTTCTTCTGGAACGGCAACCGGTCGGGGTACTTTGACGAGGCGCTGGAGACGTACGTGGAGGTGCCCAGCGACCGCGTGCCCTTCAACCAGCTGCCGCTGATGAAGGCGCGCGAGATCTGCGAGGCGGGGAAGGAGGCGCTGCGCTCCGGGCGCTACGACACCGTGCGCATCAACTTTGCCAACCCGGACATGGTGGGGCACACGGGGGACCTGGCCGCCACCGTGGAGGCCTGCGCCTGCGTGGACGCCGCCGTCGGCGAGCTCCTGGCGCTGACCGACGAGCTGGGCGGGCGCTGGCTGCTCACCTCCGACCACGGCAACGCCGACGACATGGTCCAGCGGCACAAGAAGACGCTGGCCCCGCTGCGCGACGAGGCGGGGCAGACCGTGGCCCTGACCAGCCACACCCTGGCCCCCGTCCCCCTGGCGGTCGGCGGCGCGGGGCTGCCGGAGGGGGTGGCCTTCCGGGAGGACCAGCCCAAGGCGGGGCTGGCAAATGTCGCCGCAACCATCTTCAACCTGCTGGGTTACGAGGCGCCGGGGCACATGGAGCCCAGCCTGCTCAAGGCCTGAGCGACGGGTGGGCCATGATATTGCAATCGAGTGTGCGAGGCGACCTGCCGGAGCGCCGGCCACACCGGGTGCCGAGCAAGGCCGGCGCCGGCCACGCACGGCGACGCACGGGGGCTGGAACCCCCCCAAAGCACAACCCACACGCCGTGCGAGGGCTCGGAAAGATGCCTATTGAAGAATACGCCCCCATCCTTCACAAATACACCACTTCTGCCCCGTGTACACCTGACATTGCATGCAGCTGTTCATTCGGCCCCGGGCCCAGGCAGCCGCGGGGCGGCGTCTTTTGAAGGAAAACCTCCCGCGGTGCACCCTTGTAACCATTGCTGCTTCCTCCGCTGCAGGGCACACCAGGTATCTTCTTACAGGCAGTCTGCAGTTTGCTAGTAGACACTATGCAGGCTTGGGAGGTCCTGACTGGGGATGGGACAAGCAAGGGCAGGCCACTGTGGGTCGGAGCCATGCGAGCATGACCACATTGATGGGTGCATGGAGTGTTCAATCATGCAGGGCACAGGAAGCTAGGCTGATGGGTAGTCATGGGAGCACGGCATGCAGAGTTGGGAATCAGTACGAAGGTCGGCTAGGGCTGGCACCCCCAGAATACTACTTCTTGGAGTGGTCCAGCTGTGGGGAAGAGGAGAGGGACGGCTGGGCGCGAGTAGAGTGTCATTCGGGAGACCGACGGCGCGCAGGGCATACCAAAAGGCACGACGTGAGAGGGATGCATTGCTGCAGCAAATGTGTCTCTGCTTAGCCACAAGAAAACACCACAGCACAAGTCCCACTCACCCCCAGAAGGTGCTTGGCCTTGTCAGCTGCAACATGGGCAACATGCCCCACTCCACCAACAGCCGATTGCACGACCTGCTCCACGGTGTGCACCACCGCCTCCGTCTTCTCAAACACCTGATCGCGGCCATGCACGACAGTAGACCGGTTACCCTCCAGCTCGTCCCCCGCCGAGTGTCGGGTGGTTAGCGCGTCCCCGGTCCCGGCCGTGGGAGCGGCCGTGTACTCGGGGGCCAGCGTCGCTCCCGCATTTGTGGGGCCCTGGATGGGAGTCACCTGCACGTGGCGGAAACCGGTCCAGGGCTCCAAATCGTCCCATCGCGACACTACCCCGGCGATCGCGACGTGAATACGCAATCCTGTCCTGGCACGCGCGTGAAACAAGCACCCCAGACCCCAACCTGCGGCCTCGTGGCTTCAAGGGCAGGGTCGGCGACGGCGGGTGACTGTAGGATCATATCAGAGGGAGTGTATGAGTACATGGAGAGAGACGTGCTGGATCGCGGGACTGGCACGAGTCAGGGCATTTCTCACCTCGGACACTTGCTGCGCCAGGTTTGGGGTTTGCTCTGCCATTTTCGCGACTGTGTGAAGGGTAAAAGGTGTAGAACTCTATTTCGGGTGCGAGAAGTGCGATTGCATTTTTCTTAAGGATGCGGTCATCGGCGAGCACATTACCTAAAGGGGCACGTAGAGCCCTTCTCCGAAATAAATGAAGCTGAGTGGAAGGTCCTCCAAAGTAGACTTGAGTTAAGGATGGCAAAGCTTGGAGTTGGTTCAAGCTTCTACACGTCTTGGTTGCCAGGTAAATTAGGCCAGTTATAGACAGCGACAGATTTGTGGTTACTTGATTCATGGAGGCCCTGGCGCTCTGTCAAACTCTGTGGCAACAGCAACGATGACCAACTATTCACGGGCTGTGCGCAAGACCCAAGAAATGGAGGCACTACTGTCAGCTCCTTGTTGAATTTTCTCTCAGTACACAGGTAATATACATACAACTTCTTCAACAAGCATGCGCTAATAGGGGTGATGGTGCGAAAAATGGCACCCTGATGGCACAGGCCTCACAGAGAAAGAAGATGCATCCTTAAAACCGAGTGGAAACCTCAAGCACACGCCTGTGCTGTGGAAGTCACTTCTTGCCAGACTGGCTGGCCTTGATGTCTCCCTCGTCCTTCTCATTTGCATACCCTCCCGCCGTGGATGCACAGCATTCGTTCAACTGCGAAGATCAGGAGTGATATTGATGGAAGGGTTCATTAGATATGCTGTCGATGATCATGCTGAGCAGGTCAGAGTGTGTGGGTGTCACCTCGACCCTTACCCCAAACTTGGCTTACCGACTTCTGCCTCTCCTCCACTGTGGGCTCCTCGGTCTTGCCCAAGGTCTGATTGAAGATGCTCGTCATCCCGCTCACTTTATCGGCCACGGTCTTGTGGATGGATGTCTCTTTGTCGGCCATGGCGCCCTAGACGGTGCGTGGGGAAAGGCCTCAAAGGGGTTCGAGGGGTGGCCTACTTACTCTCGTAGGTTCAGGTAGAAGCTTATCTCGTTGGTCTTCAAACCCTGGGAACACAGTAATGTAAGTAACGCGCAACGCGCAGCGGGTTTAATATGTTTGAGAAGATTGATGACGAAATCCCGACATGAGAGTTGATTCGTTGGCGCGCAAGTGCGAGTGGACAGCAGGTCACAGCCTGGCATGTCGTCAATAGCATTGAAATGCCACTTGGATGGCATATGAGTGCCAAACAGAGGGCGACCTGCTTGGGCAAGTGAGATTCGTGTTCGACAAAGGGTGGGTATTGCAACAATCCCGCAGTGACGTCGCCGTCGCTCATTAAGCCATTCTTACAATGTGCGCCATGGTGCAAGGGAGTCTTTTCAGCTCCACTACACCGGCTCCGACGGCGCATGGCTTGCGGTCATGCTGCTTGCTGCCCAGGAGCAGCAAGGTGTTCCTGAAACCTCTCGCTCTTGCCACACCACTGAGGGGCCGCGCCGGCTTTGCAGCACGCTGCCGAGCACCAGCCGATGATGACTTCTATGAGGAGCTCGCTGTAGCGGCTGAGGAGGGAGAGGAGCAGGTGGGGAAGAGGATGTGTGTGCATGGCTGTGTGTACTGGGGTGGCCTTCCACTTCCCTCATGTCACTGTGCTCTCCTCTGGAGCGGGAGCCCCGCTTTGTTCCACATATGGCCGCAGATACCTGGGTCGTACCGGGACGCCATGTCCAAGCAGACCCCGCTGGGCAGAGCCGTGGAGGATGCAGTAGCAGACCTGGATGCCCTGGTCCTGGCTGTGAGTCGAGAGGGAAGGAGGGAGGCAGGGGTGATGTGCGTGCCAGGGTGGCTTCAGAGCAGAGGATGGAGGTGATTGGCTCGGTGAGATCCTTGCGCCTCATAATGTCTGAGTTCACAGGAGAAGGAGCAACAGGAAAAGGCTGCGGAGCTCCTGAGCAAGCTGGGCGTGTCGTACCACCCAAACCCTTCGCCATAGCAGCCAGCAGCAGGCTCATGCAGTGATGCTCGTCTCCCTGCCCGGTGCACATGCGCGGCACCCTCTCATGTTACACTGATGAAATGGGAGTCGTACTGCGCAGCGCATCAAAATGGTTCAGCTGTCGAAAACATTAGAGGATCGGGGAACAGGGGGCCAGCGTGCGGGGTGCTCGCCGGCCCTGCCACTTAACAAAAAATGATCACGGGGGTGGCACAGGGGCAAGCGCAGGACAGGGAGCGGGTCGGGGCTGGATATCGCGCCAGGGTCCCGACGGGGAGAGGCCAATCCTCCATGGGACCGACCCCGGGGGGCCGGAGCAACGAGAGGTACATTCCAAAACTAGTGGGGAAGCCGCGAAGGGGCACACTGCCCCTCTCCCCGGCGATGTGGGGTGGGGGAACCAGCATGGCTGGTGGGGTACAGGAGGAAGAGGTATGTCGAAGGGGAGGGAGCCGGGGAAAGGCACAGGTTTGGCTCCGTTCCCCACAAAGACAAGGTGACAGTACAGATCATCATGAGGGTTTTCTGGTTCAAAAAGTGAAAAGGGAGGGAAAACTTGCCCGGGGAGCGGGAGGGGTGGTTCCGTGGGGCTTGGTGGAGGGATGTGGTGGTTGGCGTGGAAAACGCCCTCTGGGCGTCATTCCTGCGTCCAGCAGCCCCACGCGCGCGCATCTGCCTGCGCCCTCGTCCACACCTTCTCAGGCGCGGACGGCGACGCTGACGCCCAGGGCACCCCCCCCCGCTGCGCCGGCCTCGGCCTCGACCTGGGCCTCCAACGCGTCGAAGTCAAAGCCACGCGCGGCACCGACGGCGCGCATCCTGTCGGCCGTGGCGCAGTGCACGGTGCGCGCGACGGCCAGGCCGAGCGCGGCGGCCGCCAGCGCAGGCCCGGCGTCCAGGCCGCGCCGCTCCGCCTCGCGCGCGCGGTCCAGCGCCTCCAGGTGCAGCGTTCGCAGCATGGGCAGCGCGCACTGGTAGTAGGGCCAGGTCAGGCCGCGCGGCGCGCCCAGGCCCAGCGCCAGCTCCTCCGCGCTGAGCGCCGCGGCGGCCAGGGCCACCGTCTCTGCCAGTCGCCCCACCACCGTGGCGCAGGGGGTGAAGGTGGGCAGCGCGGCGCGCACCCCGGACACCGCCGCCAGCACGCGTACCGCCTCGGGCGCGGAGAAGGACGCATGGCGCAGCGCGCCCTGCACGGCCGGCGCAAACTCGGGGCGGCCGCGGCGGAAGGCCTCGCCCAGGCCGTCCCAGCGCGCCCAGGCCTCCAGCGCGGCCAGGGTCTCCTGGGGGCGCAGGGCGCCTCCATGCAGGCCCAGCGCGGCGTGCAGCGCGCGGGACAGGCGCGCCACAAAGTCAAGGAAGAAGGCACGGTCGCCGCCCTCGCCCACGCGCAGCCAGCTGACCAGGCGCAGGAGGAGGACCAGGGGGGTGACACCCGCACCCTCCAGCTCACAGGCGCTCGCCAGGCAGGCGTCTGTGGTGGGGATGGGTGGGGATGAGTGGAGACGTGAGTAAGTGGAGCACGTCCAGTGGCGGCTGGCGGGGGAATGGAGAGGCTGAGGGTAACAACCACGAACAATGCCCAGCATCCCTGGTGACAGAGCAGGGGGCTGGGAGGGACTCGGGGGTGCCGCGCCATGGGGCAGGGGCCCGATGAACATGAGCACGATGAGCCAACCCACACTACGTGCTCACCGATGAACGAGCGGAAGGGCAGGGACTGGACCAGGTGGGAGGGGCCGGGCCGGGTCCCGGCAGCCAGGTGGTCGACGGCTGCAACGCGCTCCAGGGCGGCCAGACGGGGGACGAGGGTCATCTGGTTGAGGTGGCGCATGTCCAGCAGGTCGTCAGTGTCCTGCAGGGGGGGTGGCGAGGCGGGTCAACGGACAGTACGACCGGGACGCGACCTCGGCGTCGCGACCCCGCACGTCTCACCAAGCAGCCCAGATCAGGCCACGCACCGTCCAGTAGTAGTCGAAGGGGTAGTAGGCGGGCCTGGTGAGTAGACTGTCGCTCCGCACCGGGGGAGTCCAGAGCTCGGAGGTGGGGGCACCAGCCACCGCGGGGGCCAGGGTGGAGACCACGGGCAGGCGCGCCTTGTGGCTATCCCTCGGGGACACCAGTTTGCCTGCCATGGTGCCGGCCTGGCGGGGTGTGCGCCTGCGGGGTGCCCGGAGAAACGGTTAGATGATCTGGACCCGCAAACAGCAATGCCTCACACCACGGGCAACGCGGGCCTGCCAGTTTGATTTGGTGAGCATCAAAAATCTCACGTATGCTGCGGTGATAATGCACACATCGCCGGACAGGCCCGCAGCGTGGGCCGCCCGAAGGCGCCCGCGCGAGGGCGGGCAGAGCTGGAGATGTCCATCGGCGCGCTCGAGTGCTATATAAGGTTCGTCTACGTATCACTGAGATTGTTAAAACGTCACAGGCATGCGTAAAGCTATGGGGAGCCTTTACCGGCACACACTTCTGGAATAATTTCACGAGATTCGGCGAGCTGTCAGAAACCCTAGGGCTGTAGTACCGTGTCGGAGGATTTGCATGGATGTCGGAGCATCACATCGGTACCTGCCGGCCCGATGAATCAAGACACTGTGTTCAACGGGAGAACGGAGACGGCTGAATTCGGGGCCTCGGTTGCAATGCATGTGTCAAGTTTTCGTTATCGGGACACCTTAGATAGACCCCAATGGTAAGCTTCGACGGATCTTAGGGGGACCGAAGCTTAGAGCTTGAACCCGGCCCCTTGCACAGACAGTTTTCGCCAGGCATTCGCTGGGCATCATTTGGGGGCCCCTGGCACCACGAAGCTTTTCAATCGGTTGAGCCTCGCAGGCGCAGTGCCCATCCCATTCCCATCCTGTATGATTATGTATAGTCAGCGACTCTGAAACTCAGTCGAGGCAAATTTTCGGTGATCGAAAAGGACCTCTGATCCTGCTTCTCATGGGGCAGCTTGGAGTCCCATCAGCTCTGCCACTCAATGCTGGTGTGTCTAGACGTTCCAGTGACAGCTTGCAATAAAGCTGTTGCATGTCTTCATCGTAAAACTTGACAACTCGAATGCATCATCTCATGGTTGGCGAGCCACCACATTCTCATCAGCTCCGACGGTCACCAAACCCTTTGCCCGGCATCAGCCCCCACCCACCCCCCGAGAGCGAAACTCCATTGATGATTCACCCTATATCGACTGAAATACTATAGCAGGCATCTGGTGTGGATTTCACTCGTGGTCTAGATCCTGTTCTTGTGTAAATCGCGTCCGGGCCTTTCATGCTAGGCGTCTCGAGTACCGCCTTTAGAGGGCTTTGCCTGAGCCCAGCAGCGGGCAAGCATCATGTAAAGACTGCTCATGCTCACTGCAATCGCCGCAAGGTGGGGGAAGGTGTGGCAACAGCCCCAGCATGCGGATGAGGGCACGCGATCATGCCACACGGCTGCAACCAGGCCAGATCCCACCCATAATGCAGGCCCCGGGACGGCTGACCGCCACCATCGCCCACCAGCCTGCGGCAGGCAGAAGTGTCAAGGTCGTCACTCCCAGCTGTCCCCTCGCCTTCGGAGACGAGCTTGTCGTGGTGGGCAGCCACCAGGGCTGGAAGCCTGAGGCTGGCACGGTGCTGACCTGGACCGAGGGCGACACATGGGTCGGTGAGCTCTCCAAACAACTCACTGACCCAGCCCTGGAGTTCAAGGTGAGGCTGGCGCTGGCCTCGTGGCATCTGTGGGGTGGGAGGTCGCCATGATGGCTATCTGTGAGGACCGGGCACGCTGGCTTGCCTCGTGACATTGACAATCTCAACGAGCATACAGACTTGGCTGAAGACTGCCACTGCCTTGATTTTTATGGATGAGGCCCCACCCTGTTGCACACCTTTGACTCTGTCCTTGCAGCTGGTGGTCCGCCATGGGGACGGGTCCACTGACTGGGAGTCTGGGGACAACCGCAGCGTGCAGCTCCCGCCAGGACCCGCAGTGGTGACGTGCACCTGGGGCGATGCCAGCAGGACCCTGGTGGATCAGGAGGTGCGAGGGCGGCATGGGCAGGGCTGGTTTATGGTTCTGCTGCTGGTGCCACCGTCAGGCGGAGCAAACCGGATCCCTGCTATGCCAATCCACTGCAGTCTCCTGCACCCGAGGTTGAGGAGCAAGAGAGGCCAGGAGCTGAAGTAGAGGGGGAGGACGGTGCGGGCAAGGCAGAGAGTGATGTAGCGGTGGAGCCGAGCCCAGGGACAATTGTCGCGGAGCAAGCGTCAGGGCCCACCGAAACCACCGCACCCGCCACGGCAGCACAGGCTGAGGCACCGAATGGGGCAGATGGAGCGAGCCAGAAGCAGGCTCAGGAGCAGCAACCAGGCGAAGATACTGGAAGCACTCCAGCTGCGCCATCTGCCCGCCAAGAAGGCACCCAGGCACATCAGGCGGCGACACGAGGCAACATTTCGGCGCCCAAACCAGTAGCAGAGCCGGACTCCGTAGGCGACAAGGATCCGACGCCTGCACCCGCCGCTGCAGTGTCCTCGGAGCCGCCTGCCCCAACCCAGGCATCCCCACCAGCTGCAGCACCTGCTCCCGCCAAAGGGGAAGGCTCGGGAGCGGAGGAGCCGGTCCCAGAAAAGCATCACCCAACAGAGGCATGGGAGAGCCGCCCAGACGGAGAGGCCACCCTGTACACATTCAAGGACGCAGGCGTGGAGGAGAGCGCTGCCACCCTGGCCGCGAGGCAGCTGCTGTCAGACCTGCCAAAGGAAGCGGTGGCTGACCTCAAGAGCGGCCGGCAGATTGACACGGGAGGTGTAGAATGATCGGACTTGGAACTGAGCCAGAATTGACTGGGCTACAAGAATGCTGTTGACGTGGTACAATTTACTCCCCTGTTCGCATGCCCGGTGACGTTTGACGATCGATGTACGCTGACAGACGGACCTTCACGGATTGGCTGAGCGGTCGTCATGTCGACATACGATTGCAACCCTCGTTCGATTCCATTGCACAACCCTGAAGAGGCCTTACATTGCAATGTAACCTATCAACAGGATTCAAGCTGAGATGGCGGCCTTGCGGCTTTCACAAGTGCCTCTTGCGAGGACCCGCGCAACCCCCATGTGTAGTCCAGGCAGGAGACTTGCTCCACGCCATGACTCCCTCCCATGCAGCTGCATGAGCCCCAGCACCGCTTTTCAAGCTGCTACCTTGGCTGTCATCCCACTGTATGGGGCGATGGTCACAGCCCCACGCAGTCCGAGGGTGTCTCAGGTACTTGCATCCCCCGTGATACCAGTTGCTGGAGCTGCCATGTACATTGCTCTGGCCCTCGGCTGGGGCGCCTGGTCGGAGTTGTGTCAGCTCCAGTTGTGGCATCAAGGCAGTGGGCCCCTGGCATGGCTACCATCAAATGAGGGTCTTGCCATGGCATTCACACATGCCAATCTGGCCGCCTTAACCTGGATTCATATCATCACCCTGGACTGGCTGCAAGCAAGGTGAGAACCCAGTTGTCCAAATGGTAGCTTATCTAGGCCGTCCTGTTCATGTGGGCGGACGTTGCAGCAAGGGCACCCCTAGATGCTGTTCACAGATTACCCACAACCCCCTATGCCCGAGTGCTACTGTCATCTCATCAAACTGCAGATGGGTCTACTTGGATGGTCTTCGATCCCACATTCCCACATTACACTCTGCGATTCTCTGTTTCATGGTTGGCCCACTGGGAGTGCTGAGTCACCTGCTGACCAAGTACATAGTTGGAATGCACCGTAGTAGCAATGCGCAGCCCTCTGCTGCTTAGCGTCTTTTGCCAACAACCTGCGGCTTGCTTCAACATTGGCATTTATTTCACGATTCCCATACCATGTTTGTAATGAGGACCTCCTCCAGTCCCTGCTTCGTTGCCCAATGAAATTCAACACAAATGCAATCATGGTTACACCCCGCGGGAGGGGAGCGCGCTAGCCAGTGAGAGTCCATCAATCGACCTTCACGGTGTCCCAAGGCCCATTTGCTGCAATTCATGCTCATAATGCTGGATACGCAATTCTCTGAAATTGTGTTTTCAAAGAAAGGGGCTCGGATCCGGCAGGGGACCAACATGGGCTGACCTTGCAGGATTTTCTTCTCGTTCGCTCGAATGAAGCGTCAGAAGCCCGCATGGCTTTCGAACTGGACGCTGCGCAAAGTGATCTTTCTATTTCTCGGCCTTATTTCGTTTCTGCTTCTACAAGACATCGTTGTCATCGGATCGCGACCCCGAAGAGGCCGGGGCAAGGCCTGCCAGCCGGATGACGAGGCAAGAATGGGAGGGGTAGGCTTGACGTCCACGTCTGTGTGGATTCGTGCGTACGACTGATTCCTATGGTCTGTCACGAAGGTTGGCACTGAACGGATCCCATACTCCTGACATCTCTGGTAGGGATCCTGGAGCATAGGCCTGTTCAAGGGTGAATCTCCGCTGAACCTGACGCCTGTGGAGGCCTGGACGCCCCGCCTCAACAGCTCAGTGGCTTGGCCCGTTGCCAACCCAGTTTTCACCTGTGCAGAGGTGACAGATCCACACTCCAATTTTGGTGAGCACTGCTGGGCTTTCTTTGGAGGTTGAGGGTGGGATCTGCAGCTGAAAAGCCAAGCTACACCTGGCACCAAACTGTGGTGGGGTGCCCTGAGTTCTCACTCGGGACTTCCTCACACCAATGATCTTCCTGATTCAGTGGCGGACCCTTTCCTCTGGATTGATGAGGAGAGCGACGTGTGGACGCTGTTCTTCGAAACCAAGAGCAACAGAGACATGCAAGGTGGCCGGGGTGCACTGCACTTGGTATGGATTGCAGGATGAGTGTGGAGCCTTAATCCGAATGGAAGTAACCATACTCTCACTGGAACGGCTGAATGCATGAAGTCTGACCGTCACGACAGCGCGCGTCCCTCTGTTGTCTGTCCATGCAGGCGATATTGGCGTCGCGGAGTCGCGAGATGGCGGAGCCAGCTGGCGATATCTGGGCATTGCCCTGGATGAGGCGTGGCACCTGTCCTACCCCCACGTCTTCAGCTGGGAGGGCCAGGTGGGTGGCGGCTGAGGGTTTGTGCATGGGTGGGTCAGCCGTCTGCCGTAGCCCGGTGGCTGCTTTGTATGTATTGAGTATTGCCGACTGACATAGCCCTCATCAGGAGGGTGGCTTGTGCTGTCCAAGCTTACTTCAAGCCCTGTTTACGCAGATGTACATGGTTCCGGAAGGGTACCAGAGCGGCGCGCTGCGGGTCTACATCGCGGAGGAGTTCCCCCTGAAGTGGAGGTTCCTTGCCAAGCTGCATCCCCAGCCCCTCATCGACGCGAGCATCGTGGAGTTTGAGGGCCGGTGGTGGCTCTTTGCCACCGACGCAGTGAGTGTGGCGCCTTGCGGGTGTGGGGTATGGGGTGTGGCGCGCTTGAGGAGGTCAGCGGCCAGGTGTTGGGCCTACGCTGGAGGAGGGCGCTGACAGTGTCAAGCTGGGCGCCGTGCAGATGGAGATGTGCACTCCTCGACCCAAAACTTCCCTGACCCCGGCTCCCTGCCCTCACCTCCTCCCTCTCCTCCAGTCGGCGTCGGGTTCCTCACGCTGCCGCATGCTGAGCCTCTGGCATGCGAGCAGCCCCCTGGGACCCTGGTTGGCCCACGCTGCCAGCCCCGTGATGTCTGGGGATGCAGCCGCCGGCGCTCGCAGCGGGGGCCGGGTGGTGGCCGTCGATGGGAAGCTGGTCCGGTTCGGACAGGACTGCGCTGGCGGCTACGGCCAAGGGGTGCGGGGAAGTGGTACCCTGGGGAGGGGTACTGCTTGGCGCGGGCCTGCCCCTGATTGCAGGGAGTGCGGGGAGGTGGCGACGATCATGCTGCTGCCGGCGAGCCCCCCCTCGCGACCACATCCGAATTGCAGTCGCCCCCCCCCCGACTCACAACGGAACGCAGCTGGTAGCATATCGCGTGGATGTGCTGACGCCGACGGAGTTCCGCCAGACCCGCGTCCCACTGGAGTTTGGCGCCGCCGGCAAGCATGGCATGCGGGCGTGGAACGGCGCTCGGCACCACCACCTGGACGCGCACCAGGTCTGCTGGTGGGCGGGGTGTTCTGTCCCTGGATGGGAATGGGTAGGGTCTCAGGGGTCGAGAGCTGAGCACATGGATGTGTCCAGGACTGCGGTGAGGGTCACGGCGAACGCGTCCCATTGGTCAACATGGAAGGAGCACTCCGCAGGGAAACACATCCCTTCCGCTGCATCGCCCCCTGCGCAGCTGCGGGACGGCAGCTGGGTGGCGGTCATGGACGGCGACTGGCAGGCGTCCGGGGCGCTGAGCTGGCGCATGAAGCGCGACGCCCTCCTGCTCCTCGCGCTGTGGGCCGGGGCGGCCGCGTCGGCGCTGGGCGGCCGGCGCGTGGCGGCGCTGGTGCCCGCCCTGCCCTGCGCCGGCGGACCCCGCGAGCGGCGCCGCAAGCTGCCCCGCGCGCGCGCCCCCGGCGCCTGCGCCGGCGGGGGCGCCTCGCGCCGCGCGTCCGCCCTCCTCCGCCGGCTCGGGCCCCGGGCGCGGATCGCGCTGGCCGCCGGCGTGGCGGCGGGCTTGGCGACGGCCGCCGCGCTGGGCGCGCTGGGCTGGTACTACGGCACCACGCTGCACGCGCGCGTGGGCGCGGCGCGCGCGCCCCGCGTCGGCGGCCAGGCCAGCGCCTACACCGTCATGCTGCTGAGCCACGGCCCGCGCGTGCCCACCCTGAAGGTCACCGTCGGCTGGGTCAGCCAGTGCCCCTCGGGTGCGGGTGGCTGTTGAGGCGGTATTACCTCTGTCTCTTAGAGGGGGTTCGGCGGGGTGCCAGGGGGGGGAATGTGGTGGTGGGCCCGGCAATGTGATCATCATCACAAGGATGGGGCCCGCCATCGGGCAGTGCCCTGCCTCCAGCACAAACAGAAACCCGACCTTTGGGTCGGCGCTGTCCTTCCTGCTTCCCAACCCCCCTTCCCCCCTCCTGCAGTGGCCGAGGTGGTGATCATCTGGAACTCGGGAAAAACCCCGGACACCAGCGGGTGGGCGGCGCCCGGCGGCGCGCCCGTCCGGCTGCGCCTGTCGCCCCGCAACGAGCTGACCAACCGCTTCCTGCCCGACCCGCTCCTGCGCACGCGCGCGGTGCTGACGCTGGACGACGACATCCTCTCCACCTGTGCCGATGTGGAGGCGCTGTTCGCGGCCTGGCGCCGCGACCCAGGCCTGCTGGCGGGGATGTTCCCGCGCCTGGCCGGCGCGGGGCCGCCCGCGGCCTACGCCGGCGAGCAGGAGGTGTACCGACGGGGCAGGTACAACATGGTGCTGACGGGGGGGATGGTGCTGGATGCCGACCGCATCTTCCCGCTCTTCAACAGCCCCCAGTATGCAGAGGGTGAGCGTGGCTTGTGCAGGTGTTGGTGGCGGAGTTCGGTTTTCTGGGGCAGCGGGAGGCAAACTGGTGCTGTGCCAAAGGGGCGGCACTCCCCTGCCCAGAGTGTGTGCTGGCGATGATGATGCCGCCAAGTCCTCCACCCTGGCCGGGGGCATGGGGAATCAAGATGATCTCAGCTCCTAGCCGGCCCGCAGACTGCCGGTGCATTGCATACCGCTAGGTTTGCCCCCCCTCCACTCTCCCCCCCCCAAAACTACCCCCACATTTTGACATGGCCCCTGCGGGCACCCGTCGCCCAATCTTTCTTCCAGCCCTTGAAACCGGGTGGTCTCAAGCGCTCGCGTGGAGTGCAGTACAAACCATGTCTCCTCCCCATCCTCACTCGCAGAGAGGGCCTACGTGAACAGCGTGACCAACTGCGAGGACCTGCTGGTGAACTTTGTGGTGGCGGAGGTCAACGCGGCGCGCGGCAACGTCTCTGCCTCCATGCTCAGGCCGCGGCGCCGGCTGGACATCAGCAAGCTGATGGGCCAGGGCGTGGGCATCAGCCGGGACCGGGGCAGCCACCAGGCAAAGCGGGAGGCCTGCGTGGAGCGCTTCGCCCAGCGCCTGGTGATGCCCGTAGAGCAGGAGGTTCCGGTCTGGGTGGACCGGCCGCCCTGCTTGTCCTGGCTGGGGTGCGTGTACCTGTAGAGATTGCAGAGAGAACCCAGAGGCCCCTGGAGGTGCGCGGGGTGGCCCGTGGAGGGCGTCCGAGTGGGGGGGGTGTGCAGAGGGGAAGGATGACCAGGCAGGCTGCGATGAGGGCGCAGGACCCCTCTTTTCAAGCCGGATGCCGGGCGACGGGCGCTCCGACAGCCAAGCATATACATGTCCCCCACGGGAATTACTGTACGATTTTTATTTGGAAGCGCTTGCAGCCGTCGCACGGAGTGCGGAAGCAGAGAAATCCCTGCCTTCCGTGCGGGGCGCTGTGTTGGACGTGCGAGCCCGAGGCCCCTCCAGGGCCCCAGCAGACGGTCCCTGACGCTGAGATTGACTTGACACGATACCTCACGGCTCGTGCATGGAGTTTGCTCTGCTCTAAGTCCCTGAAGCCGGCCCGATGTTGGGGGAGTCCGGAATGTCCTTCGGGCGTGGCCTCCCCGCAGGGATGCAGTTCAGCTCTGGGGCGAAGTGCCTTCAGTTTCGACATGACTGCCAGTACGTTCCTCATCGGGGCAGGGATGCGTCCGAGTGTGCTGGGCAGGGGTGCGGGTGGGAACGAGGGCAGGTGGCGTATGGGCTCCGCGAGCTCCCCCGCTGCCGACCCGGGACCCTTCCCACTCATTCCTACCCGCAGGAACCTGGGCTGCTCCAACCTCAACTGCCCGCTGTGCAAGACTTGCCAGCGTCGGAGGTGCGAGCAGAACTTCGCCTCCAAGTACCTCGCACCCTGCGACGTGCTGGAGGCCAAGTGCGGTGCCCAGATCTACGTTGTGGTCGTGGACGCGATGACCGGCCAGCTGGTGCACCCCGACATCGACGACCCTCACCTCCAGGTGGGGCCGCTCCGGGGGTCGGGTTTCCGGCGAACCGGGCATGGGGAGGGGGTGTGGGAGCCCTGTGCTGCCCCTCCTTTCTTCTCCACCCGCAACGAGTCCCCAGACGCCACGCTGCTCCCTGCTGAGTGCACGCACTCGTGCCTGGCGTGGGTGTGACCTCTGGCCTGGGGCGCAGGGCAGGGCAGGCCGGCAGCCCGCCACCGTCGCACCCGCCGTGCCTCCCCGCCGGTGCCCCTCGCCCTCCTCGCCTCCTCCGGGCCCCTGTCATCAACGCATACGCACATGCCCCCCCTCCCCCCCCCCGGGCACACACCCAGATCTGCATCGTGGACGGGCGTCGGTTCGAGCAGGAGGGGGAGCGGGAGGAGGCGCTGGAATCGTGCATGCTGCTGGTGAACAAGCAGGGCCAGCCGCTGCTGTCGCACGGCCGCTCTGGCACCTTCACCGATGAGAAGCGCATCATGGTCCCCCTCATCCTGGGCCAGGCCATGCTGCCCGACCTGAAGGTCACCGACTCAAGCGAGGCGCTGCTGCTGGGGCGCGCGCCGCCCTTCCGCCTGCTGGTGCGCCTGGCGGACCGGCTGGGGCACCCCTGCCCCGGGGTCAAGCACGCGCTGTCGGAGCCGTTCGTAGTGGCCACCGCGCGCGTCAAGGGCGCGGCCAAGGCCGACATCCCGCACGTGGACGACCACGTGAGCAAGATCGAGTGCGTGGGCGTGCAGACGCAGCGCAAGCTGGAGGACATCGCCGCGGCGGGCGCGGCGGCGGGGGTGGCGGACCTGCGCGTGCCCGTGAACTGCGTCACGCGCGTGGGCCAGTTCCGGGAGCTGGTGGAGCTGGCGGAGGGGAACAAGCCGCTGCGCGAGACGCTGAAGCAGGTGCTGCGCCTGACCAAGGGCTGGGACGTGGCGCGCGACCACGTGCGGCGCTGCGTGGACACCGACGAGCGCCTGCGCGTCTTCCACCCCGACGGCCGCACCGACGTGGGGCTGGCCTTCCGCTGCGCCGCGCACAACGTGGTGGACCTCAACCGCCCGCTGGGCCTGCTGCGCCGGCGCCAGAACCCGGCCCAGCCCAACCAGGAGATGGTGGACGTCATCTGGCTGCCCCAGGACGCCGCCGCCTTCCCCGAGGCGGTGCGCCGCCTGCTGCCCCAGGCCTTCAGCGCCTGGTGGCGCGAGGGGCACCCGGGCTGGGCGCTGCTGCCGCTGACCACCAGCGCGCATGCGCCGCGCTGGGACGAGGCGGGGCGCCCCGCCACCGCCACCGCCTCCTTCACCTTCACCATCCGCAACGCGGCCGCCGCGGCCGCGGGCGGCATGCGCCTGCTGCCGGGCGTCGCCGCCGCCGCGGCGGGCGCCGCCGGCGGCGCGGGGACGGGCGGCGCGGAGCGCCCTGCCGTGTCGCGC
>NW_011934213.1:499898-530596 GCF_000733215.1 Auxenochlorella protothecoides
GCTGACCCTGGCACCCCAGGCCGGGGGGGCCAAGGGCCTCCCGGCGGCGCGGCGCTCGGGTACGCGCCGCCGGGCGCGGCGCTGGGCTACGCGGGGGCAGGCGCCGGGCTGCACCGCCCCCTCAGCTCCCAGTCCGGCACGGTGCCGGGCCCGTCGCCGCTCAGCGGCGGCCGCTCGCCCGCGGGGATGGACTACGCCCTGCCTCTGGGCCTGCAGCAGCAGCAGCAGGGGGGGGTGCAGGGAGCGGGGGCGTACGCCCAGTCGGGCCCCGGCGACCCCGCGCGGCGTCTGCAGCCTGCCTACGGCGCCCCGAGCTCTGCGCCCGAGTACGGCGCCGCGCCGCCGCCCTACGTGATGGCCGGCTCGCACACGAGGGCAGGCGGGCGCTCGCCGCCGCCCTCTGCCCTCGGCAGCACGGGGTTTGCGGGCGACGGCGGCGCCGCGCTGCGCGAGGAGCTGCGCCGGCGCCAGCGCGCCACGCAGCCGGAGCGGCGCGCCCGGAACCGCGAGCTGGGCGCCGGTCCCTACGACTCGCCCGCCACCTCGGCCGGGTCGGCGGGGCCGGGCGGGGACGGCCCCGCCGCCAGCTTCGCGTCGGGCGGCGCCGCCAGCGCCGGCGGCGCCAGCAACGGCGAGGCCTCGCCCGCCGACTTCACGCCCTCGCCCTTCGAGGACCCCAGCTTCCAGAGCCTGATGGCGCTGGTGGCCGCCAACAGCGGCCAGGCCCCAGGGTCGGGCCACGGCGTGGAGGCCGCGCTGGGCTTGACCCCGGGGGGCATGCAGGCGCCGCTGTCGGACGGCACCTCCCCCCGCGGCGGCGCGATGGGCGGGGCCGGCGGCGCCGCGCCCCGGGCCCTCCCGCACCAGGGCTTCGCGCAGGGCCACCCGGGCATGCCCCAGATGCCCGGCAACACCAAGCGCAAAGCGGGTGCGGTGTGGTTGTGTGCGTGTGATCGACGGGGATTCGGAGCGGAGACCGGTGTGCGGGGCGCCGTCCAGGTGCCATCCGCGCCGGTGAGGTGCTCACGGCGATTGGCCGGTGGCCCCTCGTGACACGCCGCTCGCTGCCCACCCGAGCCCACGCGCTCCCCGTGCAGACACCTCGCTGGAGGCGTGGATGGCGATGCACAAGTCGCTGGACGTGGACCTGTCCCTGCCCCCCAACCTGGCCCAGGTGCGAGTCCGGCGCGGGGCCGCGGGGGGTCTGCGAGACTGGGTGCTCCCGCCGCGCCCCTGCCCGGCTGTGCCACACGCGCCGTGGCCCAGCCCAGACGCTTCCCGGTCCGCTGCACCTCCAATCACCGCCCGCACCCACCCCACACTCGCGCGCAGATGTCCAACCTCTTCCCCTCGCTGCTGCCCACGGAGGGCAGCTGGGGCGGGGCCTACTCCATCGTCGGCCTGCCGCCGCGCGGCCCAGCGCCCGGCAGCCTGCAGGACGCGGGCCCCGGCGCCGCACCGGCGCCGCCGGGGGGCGCGGCGATGTCCGCGCAGCGGGGCGGCGACGAGGCGACGCTCATGGACGAGGGCCCGTCGCTGTCGTTCGGGCCGCTGGTCCCGCTGGCGGAGCAGGGCGGCCCGGGCGCCGCGCCCGCGGGGCCGGCCGCCTCCACCGGCCAGCCAGTGCCGGTGGTGCCCCAAGGGGGGCACGCTCCCTCGGCTTCCTCCCCCCCCTCCCCCCCGCGCGCGGCGACAAGCTGGAGCCGGCGGCGCTGGGCGACGATGTGGCGCAGGTCTCTCTGTCCACCATGAGCCGCATGCAGGCCATGTTCCAGGCGGCGCTGCGCCAGGAGATCCCCTACTCCCAGCTGGAGGAGTTCCTGCGGGCGCACAACCTGCTGCCGGACGGCACGCCGGCGGGGGCGGGGGGCGGCACCCCCCCGCGGGCGCCCACGCCCACGCAGCAGCCGGGGCCCACAGGCCTGACGGACATGAAGAGCATTGAGGCCGCGCTGCCAGAGTACCCCGCCGGTTCCCATGGCCACCGGATCTGAGGCGCCACGCTGGTGGCGAGGGCCAGGCGCCGCCCGCCCACCCATCATTCGACATGCACCCGCTCCTGACCCATTGTCTGCACCCTATGTTGCAGAGCCCCTGTATGAAACTGACGACACCGCTCTCGCACACAGCATTGGAGGGCACACCCCACGCCGAGTTACCCGCGCGCCCTGGCCCCCGAGGAGAGCCCCGTGCGCGCAGGAATCACCGCGTCGGATTGCTGGGCCGGCGACGCGGGCGACGAGCACATGTCCCGGCGAACACCTTCGGTGGGTGCAGATCAGCGTTGCAATCAATTCTGGACCCGCTGCACCGTGCCGGGAGAGGCTTGTCGCTTGAGCGATCTGGGGCCAGCGCGTCCTGGGCGTGCCGATGCAGTGAGGGCGCAGCCTGGCATGGCGCGCGTGGCCCGCCAGATGTGGTCGGTTTCCAACGGACTGGGGCAGGGCCGCGCCTTTTCCATCATCGTGGCCGTGTGCGTGACGCTGCTGGTGGACAACTGGCTGCGTGGAGCCTTCCACCTCCTTGCGCTGGAGCACATCCGGGGCGGAGCGGACTGGGATACCCTGCATGCCCGACCCTCCCCCCTGGGTGGGGAGGCCGGGGACACCTCCACAGCGCCGGGCTGGAAACTGCCTGCAGAGTACAAGGCACAGGTTGGAGACGATATGTGCTGCCGATTCAAGGGGATGCTGCTCGAGCTGGGCCCTCGAGCACTCTATTCATGCATGGCAACGTCCCCAGCTTTTGAATTTCAGCTCCAGTGGGGCTGGTGTGTGACAGCGTGCCTCTGCAGTGATGCACCAGGGCGTGGGTCGAATTCGAATCACCCATCCTCCCCTCCATCAGATCGTGGTGGCGGTCCCCCTCTCGCCCAGCGGCCGTGACTGGATCAAGGCAGGCCGGGCCTGGCGGCGGGGCCTGCGCGCCGCATACGTGGCCGACTTCAACGCCGATGCCGAGCTGCGGCTGGACGGCGGCCTGCACGGCGAGGAGTTCATCTATCTCAACTCCACCGACATCCCCTTCCACTACTACGGCAAGGCGGCCATGGTCCCCTCCGTAGCCCACGAGCACTTTGGTCAGTACAACTACAAGTGGATGCTGTACGGCGACGACGACACCATCTGGTTCCTGGACTCTGTGGTCAACATTGTCAAGGGGTGCGCGGTTTTGTGGGAAGGGGGGGGGAGGCCTGGGCAGATGTGGGAGACTGTGGAGGTGTTCATGACATTCAGCGACGCTGGGTGCTGTAGGCGTGGGGCCCTTCAGAGCATTACATGGTCAGTTGTCGTCTTGGGAATGTTGCTGGGTTCACCAACGCCTGCTGAGGTTCCCCAGACGATGTGCCTGGGGCTAAGCCAGATGTTGCATGCCGAAGCACCCGGGCCCCGGCCACAGACCACCCCATTCACATCGGCGCTGCGCTCCCAGCTTCGCGCTGTCCGTACGACTGCTTTGCTTGCACACGGCAACACACCCTTGATTTGTCTGCTCTGCCTCCCCTTCCATGATCCAACACATTAACCCCCAACACCCTGCACAGGCTCGACCCAGACATGCCGCACCTGATCACCGACCACCTCTGGTTCTGGGGCCACACAGAGGGCTCCCCCTCGCACCCCGTCCATCCGGCGGCGGATGCCCCCCGCTGCCTGCCCTGCGGCTACAACACCAGCCTCCTGGCGGGGCTGGCGCTGCCCTTCGACCCGCCCCTGGCCTGCCCCTTCTGCACCTGGCAGAAGCTCTGCGCGGCGGACGTCAAGCGGCGCTCTATTTATGGCGACGACTGCGGATTCAGGCCGCGGTACCCGCCGGTGAGACCCGGCACGGGGTGGAGGGGTGCAGGCTGTGCAGTGTGGATGGGGTCTCTTCCCGGGGGAGGGGGGGGGAGCAATGCGAGCCGTGTGCACTCGTCTCAGGCTCGCGCAGAGGGAGGGGCTGAACTCGTGCCGGCTCCACAGGACAGGCCACAGGAGCAGAGACAGCACGTGGCCTCACACCCTAACCCTTCCCGAGACCCTGCTGCCCTCAGGAGGCAGAGTTCTTGGCGCACGGCGGCGGCGGCATCATCCTCAGCGTGGGACTGATGCGCATGCTCTCGGTGGACTACATGCGGGTGGGTGGTGGGATGTGGGGGCCGAGTGCATCGAGCGGCATTGCGACGAGGCATCCAGGGCTGGAGGCCGGACAGAGGAAACATCTGGTCGTTAATGTCGAACAATCTTCCATTCAGTCCACATCCCTGCTGCAATCTTGCCTCGTGCTCTTCACAAAGATTCGCCCCCCCTTCTACACACACTCGAAGAAATGCATCGGCACGCGGTTCAAGCCTGGCGACGTGTTTGGAGGCGACACCTTGTTCTCCCACTGCGCTTTCTTCACGGGGGTAGCCCCCACGGATCCCGGGTACTACTTCCAAGACCCAGAGTACAACGCATTCGACCAAGGGGGCCAGCTGGTGAGTTGCGTGCCTGTGGCTGCCATGTCTTACTGGAAATGGTTGTGGAACTGGCAACTGTGAGCAGGCTCTTCATCCATTTCCCCACATGCAAGTGATCCCCGACTCCCCGGCATGCATGCGCTCGGAAAATGCAGTCCCTCCCTCTCATCTCCCTGCCCCCCTACACCCCACACCTCCCCCACAGCTCCTCAACAGCGTGGACCTGATGTACAGCTACCTGAAGCGGTCGTGCTGCAACGCGCAGTGCGAGGCCCGCCTGGCTGCCCTCACCACGCTGCACGCCCGCGGCATGCACTTCAAGGAGCCCTCGGCCGCCATGGACACCGCGCGGCTCATCATCCGGCTGCGGGAGATGTACCTGGCCGTGCGGGAGGAGGCGACCAAGGAGGGGCGCCGGGCGCAGCACGAGGAGGTGCCCCCCTCCTGGGATAATCACAAGAAGTGCTATTGATGGGCATGGAGGCGATGAAGTTTGGAATGTAACCTTGCGCGACTTGGGGTTCACTGCATGAGGAAGGGGGGAGAGGGGGGGGGTTGACAAGGCCCATCACAGGATCAGAATCTGGGGCGCGCGCAGGGCCCGTGTCACGTTCGCCGTTTCCTCATCCTTTGGGCGCTGGTGCAAATCTTGTGCTCGCGACTGGCAGTCTTGATCCGGATGCATCTTGGCCCTGTGCACCCACATTTGCAGTGAAGCATCCGGATCAGGATTGTTGTATGTGATGCAAGCTTGAACAACCGCTCGAAATGGCCACTGCGCCCTGCAGCAGTGTGCATGCTGGCTCGGCCCTGACCCCACGCCCAAAAAGTCAACCAGCCCCACTGGCCAGGCGGGGCCAGGGGCGCACCCTCCTGTCCCACAGAATGAACATTACGATGTCAAAGGCCGGCGGGGCGCAGCCCAGGCCGGGAATGGCCCGTGCGTCTGCGAACGGCACGCAGGCCCCCCCTTCGGTGAGCAGAATCGAGTGGTAGAGTCCGGACGGGCGGGGAGGGAACGGGTTGGAGGGGCCACATACGATGTTTTCCGTTATTTCTCGGGACTTTCTTTCACCTGGGCATACTATGGCAGCGGGCATTGACCGATCCCGTCATCACGTCGACGCCCGCTCGCTGTCCTCCCATTCGGAGCAGGGGGTGCTGCACCCCGGCTTCCCAGGCCGAGCCGCCCCTTGCATGCTCATGTGTATGGAAGTGGGCAGCCTTTCTATAACTTTAAGGCATGCCTTCGTCAGTGGGAAAAGACACACCTTGGCTTGGTCCCCCACACACAACCTTGCACCCCTCACCCTCCCACCCCCAGGCCGCCCCCACCCCCCAGCCCCCCGCGGATCGCCGCTCGCCCGCGGCCGAGCGGCGGTCGGCCCGGGCTGCCAAGCGCGCGCGCCACGCGGCGGTGTACCAGGCCTCGGCCCTGGCGGCCACCTTTGGCATCGTGGCGCTGGCGGTGGGTGCCACCGCGCTGCGCATCACGCGCCACCTGGACGCCGGCGACCCGCTCCCCCTGGGTGAGCTGGCCGGCACGCTGGTCCTCATGGCAGGCTCCGCGGTGGCCATGGAGATGTACGCGCGCTGGGCGCACCGTGTGCTTTGGCACGACGCGGCCTGGGGCTGGGCGCTACACGCCAGCCACCACGCGCCGCGCGAGGGCGCCTTCGAGGCCAACGACCTCTTCGCGCTGGCCAACGCGCTGCCGGCCATGGGCCTCTGCCTTTACGGCTTTCTCCGGCCCGACGCCCTGGGTGGCGCCCTCTTCGGTGCGGGCCTGGGCGTCACCCTCTTTGGCATCTCCTACATGTTTGTGCACGATGGCCTTGTCCACCGCCGCTTCCCCGTTGGGCCCATCGCCGACGTGCCGGTGCTGCGCCGCATCGCTGCGGCGCACAAGCTGCACCACTCCGACAAATACGGGGGGGTGCCCTTCGGCATGTTCCTAGGGCCGCAGGTGAGCATGCGTGGGTGTTTCAGGACAGAGGGAGAGGGAAGGGGGATTTGAGGTGGCTTTGGGGGGCACCAGGGGCGCCAGCGCATGCGTGGAGGTGGCTACAAGGACCGTAGGGCCCTACAGTGGCATGAACTGCTGTGCTGGTAGAGTTGAGTAGCATGGATAGGTGCCGAGAACTTGGCCAGGCGCCAGAGGGTCCCGCTCTTGACTCTGCATGGCGTTGCCCGGGTACACTCACCAGCAAAAACACACTGGAAACTCACCCAGGAGCTGGAGGCGGTGGGGGCGGGTCTAGACCTCGAAGCACTGCTCGCCGCTCAGAGCGCGAAACGTGGCGCCAAGGACGCAGACCCCCTGGCCGATCCCTGATTGCTGCCCTGGGACCAGGGCAGGCAAGCACCTGCAGCAGCAGCGCAGGTCCTGCACGATTCCCACCCTTGGACGCTTCCCCTTAGCCTTCCCCCTTCGCCTTTCTTGCCATACCTTTCATGCTATGCCAGAATCCATCCCTCTGAGTCGCACGCGCCGCTCGCATTCTTTGAGACCCCCGCATGTACGACCTGACACCCCTCTCTTCCCAGGGAAGCCGCCTGATCGACTGCCACGTCTCCCCTTTTCGATTTCCGTTGTGTTGCGTCTGCCCATAGCCATGCTGCCCCCCCCCCATTTTTGCTATTGTCTTCCCAGCCAGCCGTGGAATCGGAGGGCTCGTTGGTGGGGCTGCCCTGCTCCACGCTTGCACGGCGCTGCCCCTCCTGGTTCCGTTCACCTCGCACCCTCCCCATGCACGTCTGTGTTTGTAACAAACTGCGCAAGTGTTGAGCTAAAGGTTTGTGTGAGGCAAGGTGCGGGGGCCCAGCCACACTTGGGAGGTTGATGACAGCATGCCCCTTGACAAGTTGAGCAAAGGACTGTTCAATGGCAATTCTGGACTCAGGACACGTCCATGAACTGTGCAGTGCTCAACAACCTCGGGCCTTCCAGTTTGGACAAGAGGGGCAGCATTGTTGCGACCCTCGACCCGGTGAGAGATGAGGGGTCCACCATGTGTCACGCGAACCTCCTGGACCCCTTGCCGCTCCAAGAGGGTCGCGCCCTGCCCGATGGGCCGGCAGCCCCACCGTCGCTGCTGGACATGGTGAACAACTGGCGGCGGGCCAGCTCCTCGTCTGCCAGCTCCTCTTCGGGGGTGGAAACCGGGGCGTGCGCCGCCGGCGTGCCCTCTGCGGTGGGGGCCTCGGCCCGGGGCGCCCCTCCCCCACCGATGCGCAGCACGGAGGAGAGGCTCTTGCCCAGGCTCCGAAGGCTGCCGCTGCGGCCCCCCTCCTCCAGCCCCGCAGCCGCTGCCGCGAGGCTGGGATCGGAGGCCAGGGCCGCCAGGCGGTCAGCCTCCAGCTCCTGCCAGGTCTTGATCCCGGGCTTGAAGGAGCTGGCGGCCGCCGGGGCGGGGCGCGCAGTCACGGGTCCCGATTTCCCCGTGCCCGCCGCGCGGCGCCCGCTCCAGCTCTTTGTCACGGCCGCCTGCGCCTTGCCCTCTCTCCGCCGCCGGTCCCAGACCAGCAATGCGATGACGACGACGATGGCCGTCCCCGCCACGGCGCCCACGCTCACCGCCACAATCGCTGCGACGCTGAGGCCGCCCCCACCTCCCCCAACAGGTTTCGCCCACGGCGAGGGAGGGGCCGGGGGGGGCGGCGCGTCTGGCGGTGGCGGGGACTCTTACGGGCTGGGAGGCGGGCTGGGGACCTCCGGTACTGGGGACAGGTTGGTGATGGACCCCGTGCCCGAGAAGAGGACGTGGAGTCCCTCAAGCGTCAGGCCGCCTGCAGGCATGGGAAGCGGTGTGGAGTTGGATGGCTGGGGGTACGGCAGCGGCGGGGCGGGCCGTGTTGGAGAGAGACCAGGCATGTGGCACGCAGTCGCGGCGTAGGAGTCTGAGGCTTGCCTCCAAAAACACCCTTGTACTGGACCTTCCATCAGCTATGTCGCCCTTTTGCGCCCCTTTATGAAGACCCCGGACCCTTTCAGCATCACCCCCAGCTCGTCAACCCCTACTCACCGGCTTGCAGCGCGGAGATGAGCGTGCCATTGTCGATCTTCCCCTGCAGCCGCGCGGTCAGGCGCCCGGCGTTACGGGTAGTGGTCGCGAGGAACAGGTGGGCTCCATCCATGCCCGACGACACGCGCGAGGAGGCGCCGGCCACCCCCGGCGGCGGGGGCGGGGGCGGCCAGGGCCTCTCCATGCGGCAGTTGCAGCACAGCCCCTCCACGCCAGACTTGGTGTAGGTGGTGGGGCTGATGGTCGACCCGGGGGCGTTGCGCTGCTTCTCCAAGCAGGCCTCGCTGCAGGCCGCCATGTCGGGCTCCACCGTGTGGAAGATGGAGTTGCAGGCCGTACTGCTGTCCTGCAACAGGCGGCGGCTGGCGGGGGGAGGGGCTAAGGGGCTGGTCTCGGCGTCCAGGTTGCAGTTGCAGCAAATTGCGCCTGTGAGGAGAGTGGGCAGCAGGGGAGTGGGTCAGGCAGGGATATAAATCGGGGAGAGCTGTCAAGAGGGCCCAGCAGGAACCACTGGAGCATCACTTGGTCCACGACATGGAGCTGCACACCACCAGGATCCCTGCAGCAGATGCATGGAGCTGCGCATCCAGGAATTCTCCGGCCCCACAACTCCCATCGCAACTGAGCCCACTGCAAGGGTGCTCCCCCAACCCATCAGAAACGCACCCTCCGCCGTGTATGTCTCTGGAGCGACGGTGCTCCCGGCGCCTGCATCCACCCAGCCCTGGCAGTTCACGGAGCACAGGGCGGCGGTGGGGACCGGAAAGTCTGCCGCCGTGGCGCAGAGGGAGGTGGGGTTGGTGGTGGAGATGGTGGGCTCGACCCCAGACTTAAAACCCTGCTGGCTGCTGAAGGTCCAGGGGTCATACATCATGCTGCTCAAGGCATCTGACACGGCCTTCGTCTCAGAGGGCAGGAGGGAGTAGGGACAGCCCACGAGGGTGATTATGGCATGGTACACCAACTTATCGGCGCCCACTGCAGGAAGGGGAAGCGAGGGGCCGGTGGGGACAATGACTGCCGGGGACCCCTGAGCTCTAAGCTGTGGCGGGTGCGAGAGTCGAACATAATGCATGCATATATCCTGCCCTTCAAGCCGTGTCGAGGCTGCAGCAGGCTGCCTACCTGCGTGATGCACAAGGGAAGCCAAGATCAGGAGCCTCCAGGCCCAAGGTAGCATGGCTGAGCGGCGTAGCGACAATTTGCCGGGGGGGCGGCTTGGTGCTGGGGCAGGAATCCTGGATCACGAGACGACCCAGTGTTGAGGTTGCATAGCTCTTGAAAGTTTCATCACGCGTGAAGATGTCTGTGACGTGGAACGTTCTCCGAAAGGGTGAGCATCTGCAGATCCGCGGCCTAGTGCCCGAGAATTGGGATCCTTCGGCTGACCTTCATAAACATATGATGAGTATGAGTGGTAAAAAATACTTTGAAGCTCTCCAAGAGGATACTGGGGGTTGGCTCTCATAAGCCCGATACCCCATGTATTCCGAGATGCGACTCGAGGTTGCTTTCTTCCCGCGGAGCGCATCAGCCCGGTTCGCAATTAAGTTCCTGTGCAATACGTGCAGTGCGAGCTGAGGTCTCCTGCGCATTGGAGGTGCAGTAAACTGGCCCTTTTAGACTGAATCGCAGCCAGTAACAAAGCTTTCTCGGGCTGCGGGATTGGAAGGCTCCAATGGGCACCCGACGACCGTGGCCCATCCCTGGCCTCGTCATCGCGACGCTTGCTCTGGCATGCATTCCATCTTGTCTAGCAGAGCAGGTGATAGATCGGAGCGTGTACCTCTCGATGATGCAGTAGCTGGTGCCCTGCCCAGCTCAACAGGGAGTGATCGAAAGTGTGTGTGTTTGTAGAGCAGCGAGATCTTGCCCTGATGGCGCTCCTCTTCCTCCACATTCAGAGCGTATTGAGCGTATCTGACATTCATCTGACAGTGGAAGACGGAGAAGGGGTCGTGCTGGCGTCGCACACCATCCTGCGGGGGGCGACATTGGAGGACGCCCTGACGCTCGAGAAGGGCTGTTCGCTCAAGGTGCGCAGCTGTGGTCGGGCTGCTGGTGGCTTGGTATGTTATAGGTCTCAATTCCAAGGTATCATGCATTGAGTGGTAGCCCTTTCAACACGTATCTGCCCTCCCGGCCCCAGGGCACATGTTGCTGGGGCCTTCAGTACAATCCCGCCCCCTCTCCCCACTCCCCGCTGCCCCCCCTTCCCCAGGCATCCTTCAAGCCAGTGCTGGGGTCGCAGTCCACCATGTTCCTGCCGCAGCAGGCCTTCCTGCGCGTCGACTCGCCGTCAGGCACCGCCACCGTCGCCGTCGCCGCGCGGCCCTCCAAGGCCGGGGACGCGTTGATTGCCACGGCGGGCCACTCCGCGCTCGCCGCACAGCTCGCGCCTGGGCCCACCCGCCTCTCTCTGGTCCTGGGCGACGCCTCCCTGCCCCTCGGACTGGAGGCCGTCCTGGGCACACTGGTGCTGGGCCAGCCGGCGCCGGGCCGGGGCTACAAGGCCCCCGTCCTGGGCCCCCTGCCCGAGATCCAGCACCGGCACCGCCAGCCGGAGCGGCGCGCCAACCCCTTGGCCCCCCTCACCGCCCTCGGCGGGGTGCTGGCCCTGGGCGCCGCCTTCCTCCTGGCCCTGCCGGCCCGCCTGGGGGCCAACCTGAAGGTGGGCGAGGGTGGGGATAATGACGATTGGAACGGGGGGGTGACAGGAGTTTTTAACCCACTGAGAAGAATGTGCAGGGTGCGCGTCTGCTCTGCATCAGGTGCGGGGGCCACAGGAACCCACGTCCCCTCATTCTCGAATGATGGCCTTGCCTCGCTGCAAGGACGCGCTCTTGACAGCCAAATCCCCCAGCCCCCGCACCCCTCCGCATCCCACGCAGGGCTTCCCCGCTGGTGGCAGGGCGGGCCTGGCAGCGCTGGGCTTTCACGCCGCGCTGGCGGCCACGCTGGGCACGCTGGCCCTGTTCTGGCTGCGCCTGACCCTGCTACAGACGCTGCCCGCACTGGGCGCGCTGGGTCTGGTCGTGAACGGGACGGGCAGGGCGCTCGCCGCGACGCGCGCCCCGGCTGCTGGCGGGCGGAAAAAGGCCGAGTGAAGAGGGGGCCTCTGCGCGTGCAGGCTGCCCGGGTTTCGGCCCCGTGGCGCTGGTCTGCAGCACAGGAGCAGGCCCTGCTTCTGCTGTCTTGCCGAAGCTGGGCGCCTGCACTGTGCCTGGGCTCGGGCCTGGGCCCGAGGGGTCCACCCGTTTCCATGGTCTCCCACCCTCTCCCTGCTGTCCACCCCTGCTCCTGCTACTCCGCCCCCCACGGGCCCCATTGTATGTAAGAAAAGTTTACCCTGGTTAACAACGCGGCGCCCATTGGTGCATGGGTGTGTCGAGGACACTGCTTCCCTCCTTGCGATGCTGCGCACGCGGCGAGGGGTGGACGCGCGGGCACCCGAGCCGACCTGCGCTCACAGTCCCATGCCGGTGAGCCCGCCGTAGGGCACGGGAAGGTGGGTGTCGAGCGCAGCGTGCTCAGCGTGCGGGTCCATGTCGTCCAGGAGCATGACCCTGATCTGGAGCGCGACGATGCCGGCCTGGCCGTCGGCAATCTGCTCATCATCCCACTGCAGATGCGGTGGGGGCAGGTAGGGGTGACGGGCTGGCGGGGTCGCTGTGCGCCCTCTCCAATCACGCCTCCGGGAGGCTCAGGCTGCATCCCCAAACCTGGCGCCCTGCAACCAGCGGGTACAGGGCTGATCGCCCGCACCCTGCGCGCCACTGTGCACACGTCATCGGCACGCTCGGCGGCCTGCCCTCACCTTGCGGACGGGCATGAGGACGGGGTCGCCACCCACCAGCATGACCTCGATGCACTTCTTGGCCTCGGCGATGCTGATGTGGCGCTGCTCCACCGCGCTGATGCCCTCCATACCGCTCCGTATGGCCTGTTGCAAGGGGTGGGGACAGGAGGGTCTGCCTTTTCTCAACCCAGGGAGGCAGTGCTGGGCCATGCTCGCCCACCTGTAGGGTCCTGCAACCCAGGCCCGCCCCTGAGCCCTGGGGGCCCAACTCAGACCTGCAACTCCCATCCCCCCCCCGCCGCAGCAGCGCACCTGGGGCAGCAGCTCCAGCATGCGCTCGGTGGTGGCATCTGCCAGGCAGCGGTCGAAGGGGGGCACCACCAGCACGCCGTCCTGGGTCAGGCAGGCCACGTTTGACCCCGGCGCGGCCGCCACGTTCCCCTGCCCGTCCTGCATGATGCCCATGTCGAAGCCCCCGGCCTCGGCGTCGTGCTGACTCAGCACCACCGCCAGGTTGCCGACGCTGCGCAGGGTCGCAAAGTAGTCGGGGATGGCGGGGACGGGGCTGGTCTTGACGTGCCAGCCCCTGAGATACTCTGGAGGGGGAGGGGGGAGAGAGGGAGTGTGGGGGTTGGGAAGGAATCTGGGCCGGGGGAAGAAGGCTGCATCGTGGAAGGAATGGACAGGCAGTTGTGCACAGTGTAGAGGTCCCATGGGAGACTTTGGGGGGGCATGGTGACCTGACCTGGTCCGCCCACCATGCCCGGCAGTCAGCCAGGCACATGTCATGCACACGCGGTTGGTTCTTGCTGACCTTCCTCCTTGCTCTTGGGCAGGGGGGCGGTGGAGGAGACGAGGACATAGAAGGAGGAGGCGGCACAGGTGGTCCCCGCCAGGCCCAGGTCATCTCGTCCAGCGCAGGCGATGACCTTGATGGTGCCTGTTGGGGATGGCAAGGGGCAGGCGCTGTGGGAGTGCACGTGGGGTCAGCGCACGGGCGATCGTGGGTGCTCATGCGCGATGGACCAGGACCCGATGCCCCAAACCTCTCCAGCATGCGCCACCCATGACCCAGGGCATGCCATGGCCCAGGCATGCAGAGGCTCCTCACCGCTCAGCTTGGTGGAGGCGGCCGCCGTCTCCAGCACCGTTCGTGCCATCTGATCAACGCCCAAGTCTGGTGCCAGGGGTATGTCTGCCTTGACCATGGAGAGGAAGAGCCTGGGGTGGCGGAGAGGGGGACGAGGATTGGTAGAGGGGGGGCTTGGGCATGACTCGTCGCTCTTTATCCTGATCCGACATGCCCAATGATATGGAAAGAAAGGTATGCCTCAGCAGCACGGTTCCCATGCATCAAGACCCCGACCAGGGACACATGGTACTCTGCTGCACCACCCATGCATCCACACCTCTGCAGGTGCCGCTTGAGCAGGTAGATGTGGCCGTCCTCCAGGCGCAGTGTCTCGTAGACGGCGTGCCCCCGGTGGAAACCGTGCTCGTCCGCATGCAGGAGCATGAGCGCTGGGTCGGTCACGATCCCACCCAGCTCGCTGGAGAAGAAGGCGGCGGCGCGCTCCCTCTGCCAGCGGGACTGGCGGGCGTACATGGCCTCGATGGCCTGCGGAGGGGGTATGGGCAGGGACGTTTCATGCATGGGCTGACCCCCCACACCCATCGTGTGGGGGCATGGGCATCCGGTGGGACACCGAGCCTCACAGCGAGTGGCCCCGCCGCCCACAGCGCACCTCATCGGCGTCCAGTCGGCGCACTGGGTAGGTACGGGTGCTCGTGGGAGCAATAGGAGTATCCAAGCCCGCCGTCGCGCGCGGAGCATGACCTCGTCGGCCGACACACTCGTGCCGCCTAGGGTGCAGGGGTGGTCTTGTCTTGAACCACGCCGTTGGACTCGGAGACGGAACCACACACATCGCGCTGGGAGCGCTCCACGCGTGTGAAACTGGTGATATCATTGCATTATGCACTTTGAATTGGCTGGGAAGAGGATGTGGTCTCCGGGCGCCACAGCTTCAGGCGTGCTTATCTGGGATGCAGTGCTCCACAACAGCAAGCTTGTGCTGCAGAGGGCAAAGTTCCCGATGAATATATGCGATGTATTCTTTTGAATCTGCATGAGGCTCCCAAGCTTCGTGCGGTGAAAGGTGCACGATCCATGTCGCGAAGTTGAACGATAACGATGCGTACGAAGGAGGGGGTGCAAGCCTCCTCACCAGTGAGAATGTGATGATCAGCACTGCAGCTGATAAGATATCCCCAGGTCTTGTCTCTGCAGTAAAGAAATCACACAAAGCCATGGTACTTTTGCTCCGATGTACACTGCAAGAAGATTGATACCCTCAGGCTGACACAGTAATACCACTCACAACTGTCCGTCCGCTTCATGGAAATTCCAGAACTACCACAGTTGAAGTGTGCGGATTTTTGGACCTAAAAGATAAAGAGCTACTGTAGGTCCCACCAAAGATCAATTCGATGAGCTGTGGGGAGGAGGCAAGCTAGGACTGGGTGGTTGTAGGGTTTCGAGAGTGCACCGAGAAACCCTACCAAACCCTATCCGCGCGGTATTCAGGAACGGCCTCCCTAAGTCTGAGCAATTGTCGACATACCGGACGGTTGTGGACTGCTACAACATGCATTCATCTTCGAGGGAGCAATCCGCAGGCACTTTGAGCTCCTTTGCGTGCTCGGCTGGGCCACCACGACCCTCGGGAGCACCGCGCCGGGTGCTCCGGAGCCCAGCATCAGGTGCAGAAGAGGCCAGACACCGGTACAGATGTTTGTTTTACGGTGAGCGAGCAAACAGCACCGAGATCTGCGCCGAGAGGTACGCTAGAGGCAGCTGCCCTGCAGGATTTGTGCACCTGGCCTGGCGCCTGTGCTGTGGCATGCTGCGGCGTCACCCGCTCCCGAGGATGAGCGGAAACGTGCCGCCTTGTCACGCCCGCACGGGGTGTCGCCCGAGGGCGCGCGGTGTGCAGCACAGAGTTTTTAGCGATAGCTTTTATGTTTATCCGCAGCGCAGGGCCTTCGCGGTACCGTCAAAACCCCAGCAGGGTTTGGTAAACCCTACGCCCTAGGGGCCACTCTCCGGAACTCTCAGGATGAGTCAGCGGGCGTATAATGTGTGGACTGCCAAGGAGGTGGAGGCGCTAAAACGGGGAGTGGAAGCGCATGGAGTGGGTTTTTGGGAGCAAATTCGCAGCGATCCGCAGTTCGAGGTCCTGAGGTGCGCGGGGTGTGCGGAGGGTCCCGGGTGAGGGTCACCCCACTGGCCTCAGCAGTTCGGCATTGTCCTGTAAGAGGGTTTGGGGCAGCATGGGTGCCATCACCGTTCCGTTCGTCGGTGCAGGGGCCGGACGGGTGTGCAGCTGAAGGACAAGTGGCGCAACATAGTGAAGTTCCAGCGGGCGGCCGCGCTCAGGTGGGTCCAGCTGGTGGCACGGCGGGACGCAGGGGCGCTCGCGAGCTCGGCCTAGCCTTTGAGTCAGGCCTCATGACTGCGTGCTGTCTTGCAGACGTGCTGGTCTCACGGGGCCTGGTCCCTGTGGGAGGCCGCATGCTGCTACAACTCGCCCACGGCTGGCCCGTCCCGACGGCCTGCTTGAGACGTGCCCGCTCCCTCTCACTCCAGCCATGCCATCCCGTTCGCTGCACAGGAATGAGGCGGCGAGCCCCGCCTCTGCCAGGTGGTCTCGGCGGGGGCCCCGCGCTGTGCGCACTCCCAGCCCGCCCCCCTCCACCGCAGCGAGCCCCCTCCCCATCTTCAAGGAGGAGCCGGGGGTCGCCGAGCGGATGTACGTCGCCGCGCTGGCGGCTGCCTGCACCACCTCCGCGCTGGCCAGCAGGGACCCGTGCCCCGCCAACATCGCCGCCTGTGCGGCGGCCTCGGCCGACCTGCACCTGGCGCGGGTGCGGCTGCTCGGCGCTGGCGCCCCGTGCCCCAGCCACGCCGCCGGCCAGCGCCGCTCCGGCAGCGCGCCGTCCGTCCAGGGCTTCGATCGGGGGCTTGCGGGCCCGGCGGGCGCGCACGGCGTCGCGCTCCCCCTCCTGGACCTGCACCGGGGCGGGGCGTCCTCGGCGCCGGCGCCCGGCGGCGGCGGCGGCCACCACCCCGACTCCTCCCGCGTGGCGGAAGACCGGCGCTACGGCATCTACGACCAGCGGCGGTACGTCCACGCCGCGCCCGGCGGCGAGGGCGCGCGCGGCGGCGCCAAGCGCGGTGCCAGCCTGCCCGCCAGCGACTCGGAGGATGGGGCGGGGGGGCGGGCGGCCGACGGCGACGCGGCCCACCCGCGCAAGCGGTGGCAGGCCAGCGCCGGCCGCGCGCGCCGCGCCTCGGGGTCCTCGCCGGGGCCGCACGCCGCGGAGCCGCCCTGGGGTGACCCGGCCCCCCGGCCGCGCAGGGCGGCGAGCCGTGCCGACGCCGAGAACGGCGAAGCGGCAGCGCCGGGGGCCGCGCGGTGTCAGGGCTGCGGCCTGGTGGCCGCGCGGCCGGAGGAGGCCCGGGGGCCGCCGCGCCGCGGCACTGGGTCCCGCATCGCCTTCCTCTGCCCGGAATGCCAGCCGGCCAGCCTCTCCCCCGGCGAGGCGGAGGGCGTCAACCCCTCCGGCCAGTTGGACCAAGTCCTGTCGGCAGGTGGGCTGAAGGGGTCCAGGGGAGGAGGGATGTCAAGGATTGGCCCAGGGAACTCCGTGCCATGCACCGCCTCGTAGTTGGTTCTGGATCGCACCTGCGCTGGGGCAGGCGGCCGACGGGGGGTTGCTCGCCCCCTGCTGACTGCCCGCCACCGCTTCCAGGGCCCGGCGCGGTACTCGGAGGCAAAGCGTCATGTCCCTCCATCCCGATCCCTTCTCCGCCCACCACCCCTGCAGCTCGCCAGCTCAGCATGGACCGCATGGGCAGCATGAACGACTCCCTGGTCCTGGACATTGCGGCCTTCATGGAGGTGCTGCCGCTGAGCTCGCTGACCCCGCGCGCGGGGTCCGGCGCGGGCGGGCCACCCCCGCCCAGCCCGCTGCCACGCTGGGGGGGAAAGCGCGCGCGGCGCACGCGCCACGCGGCGCCCGGCACGCGCTCCGGGGAGCAGTCCGGCGCAGAGGGACCTGAACACGGCGGCGGCGGCGCGGCGCGGCGCCGGCCGCCGCCGCGTGAGCTGGAGGCCGTCCGGCAGCTGGCCTCGGTGCTGCCGCCGGAGCTGGCGCTGCCCCCAGCCGCGCTGCTGGAGATGTACCACGCGCTGGGCGGCGAGCAGCGACCGCGCGGGGTGCAGGAAAGCACGGCAAGCGTGGCCGCGCCGGCGGAGGGCGGCGCGGCGCGCCACGCCTTCCAGCCGCTCAAGGGCCACCCGCGGCCTATCCGCACGCGCGTCGCGCACTCGCGCTCGCCCACGCCGCCGCTGCCGGACGCGGCGGTCACCCCGCCCGCGGAGGTCATGCGCCACGGCTTCCTGGCCGGCGACGGCGATGGCCCCGCTGCTGCGGCGCTGGCGGCCAGCCTGGGGCTGGGCGGCGGGTGGGGTGGGGGCCCCGGCGCGCTCGCGCCCGACGGCGGCCGCCCCGCCTCGCCGGGCGGCGGCGGCGGCGGCGCGGTCTCCCTCCTGGAGGTCCTGGCCCTGGGCCTGGGGCGCGATGGGGCACCGCCCCCGGCGCAGCAGCCCCAGGCCCCCGCCGCCACGCGGCACGCCGCCCGGGGTCCGGGCGGCGTGCCCCGCGTGGCCTCGCCGCCGCTGGCGCCCGGCGCCCACGCCTTCCCGCTCTTCTTCCAGGACGAGCCGCGCTGGGGCGGCGGCGCCAGGTTTGCGGGCGGCGACGCAGGCGTCGGGTTTGCGGGCAACGCAGGCGCCCCGCCCCGCCCCTACGGCTTTGCGCCCCCCGCCACCGCCAGCGAGGCGGACCTGGCCTCGCTGCTGGCCAGCGTGGGCGCCGGCGCGGCGCGCGGTGGCGGCCGCGACGACGCGCCGCCGACCGCCGCCATGGACCAGCCCCGCCGCCGGCTCGGCGGCGTCGAGCTGTTTGACCCCGGCGCGCCCACTGCCCCGGACTGGGCCTCCCTGCTGCCGGGGGTACTGGAGGGGCGGCAGCAGCCGCTCGCGCAGGAGACCGTGGCGGCCGTGGTCGCGGCCATGAGCGCGTGGAACTGAGTGGCGCGATGCGTCCGCCGATCCCCGTTCTTTTCTGACAAAGATTATCCCTCCCTGTTCCACCTCTTCCTGACGCCCCAACCCCCATCCCTTTTGGTACCTCCCTCCCCAACCCCTCCCCCCAGCCGCCTATACGCGCTGCTCACACAGACTCATACCATTTCATGCTGATCCCAATGTGCATAGCAGTACTGCTGCCATCCCCCTAGTACGCATTCCTTTCCGTCTACCCCTGCCATGCCTGTCCTCCATTCTTTGCTCTTAGGTTGACTGCCGATCCTCTTCCCCTGCCAATCTTCCACCGCTCACTTCAGTTTTGATTACAGAGCTGTATTTTACACATGACATAGCGTCACACAGCGGGACGGGGGAGGCATCTAATTGCCAGCGAGGGGTTGCTGAGGCCGCACTGCAGGGTATGCCCAAATATAATGGAGGAAGCTCCTTTGGTGAGAGGGTTCTGGGAGGAGGACTAATCGAGCCTCGGTATGAGCCAGTCTTCCCGACTCTCATGAGATGACACTCTAGGACAACGAGCGATATTCAGCGCATGTTGGCCAGGAGACAAAGGCCACGTCGAGGGAAGTAGGAGCGAGCGCGCGCGATGTGCTGGGATGTGAATTCAGATCGTGGGTGCGCCTTGTATAAAATTCCTTGACACTCTTTGGACGTACCCATCGAGGTGATATCTCCATCAACATGTCGTCCTCATCACCGATACAGGTGTCCTCGCCAAACCAGGATCGGGTGTCTCGGCTGGATCGCATCATCGCCCAGCTGCACCGCCAGACTTTGTCGACGGGCGCCAGGGTGCGGCGCGCGGGGGTGGGAAACTGATCTGTGTACCACAGGTCGAACAAGAGTGGGATGTTGTGATCTGCCCGCCCCTCCGAGCAGGTTTCCAGGCCAGGGGAGGATGGCCCCCTCATCAGCGATCTGGAGGCCCAGATACATGCCCTGCATGCCGCGGTGCAGGAGCTACAGGTATGTGGGGCGTCTAAGGTGTGGGTGGGATGCGAGACTGCACCGTCGTGATGATGCTTAATCCCCGGTCCCCTTCCTTCTCCTCCAGGCGTCCCAGGCCGGCAGCCCCGTCGCCCGGCTCCAGGCCGAGGTGACGCGCCTCGCCCAGCATGCCCAGCGCGAACGAGAGGTGGGTCTCTGACGTGCACAAACTGCCGGACGATTGGTGGGGTGCATCCTTGATCAGCCTGGGCGACAGGCGGGCGCCCATGCGCCAGCACCAAGCTCCTTCATCTCGATCCCATCCCACCCACCCCAGGAGGCCACCCTGGCGGCGCAGGAGCGCTGGCAGCGCATGGAGCAACGCCTGGCGTCCCAGGAGCTGAGCCTCGCGCGGCTGACGGGCGCAATGGAGGAGCAGGCACGGCGCCACGCCGAGGAGCTGGCCGAGCTCGAAAGCACGATGCAGGCCCGCCTGTCCACGGTGGTGGGCCGCATCGCGGACCAGTTTGACGAGCTGGGCGCTGGCCTGGACGCGGCGGTGTCAGCGCGGGGGGATGCGGCGGCCGCCGACGTCGCCGCCGCGAACCGCGCCGCCGCGCTGGCCGAGGCGCTGGGGCCGCGGGTGCAGGCCCTGGAGGCCGCAGTCGCCGGGCTGGGCGAGCGGTTGCACGCTGTGGACGCTGGGGTGGAGGCGTCGGTGGCCACGCTCGCCTCCGCGCTCCGCGCCGAGCTGGCGGTGGCGACGGGGGACCTGCGCTCCGTGGACGTGCGCGGGCGCGAGGAGGTGGGCCGCCTGGCGGACGGCCTGGCGGACCTGCGCGACGCGCTGCGCGGTGTGGAGGAAAGCGCGGCGACCCAGGCCGGGCGCACCTCCGCGCTGGCCCGAGACCTGGCCGACGCCAAGGCCGCGCACTGTGAGGGGGGGAGAGGGTGCAGCGTTTTTGGTTTTGTGGGGGGAAATGCATGATGCGGGTTTGGTGTGAGGGGTGAGCGGCAAATCTGAGGGGCAGTGCACACTCCGGCTGGGCAGCCTGCTCTGCAGCCTCACCTGCGCCCCTGCAATGCTTCACCTAGCCCACCCCACACTCACACACCCTAGCACCTCTGCTGTTGACGGCGTCGCCGGCACCTGCCCCACCCTCGACCTGCGTCCAAACTTGCGCAATTCTATCACCCCCCGCAGCACTCGCCATGTCGAGCCTGGGCGCTGAGTGGGCTGGCGGGCTGGCGGACGTCCACGCCGAAGCCGAGGCGCTGGGCGCCGAGCTGCTGTGCGCCCCGCCCCGCGTCCCCGCCGCCTGAGGAGGGATGCACGGCGTCGGGCGTCGGCCCATGGGCGAAACCCCGGCCCTGCGTCTCGCTGGCACCGACCAAGCATTTGCCCAGGTCTGGATTGGGGTTCAAGAAGAGCGTGCTGGAAGGCCCCCTTCTCTTAACCGGGCCACTGAACCTCCTGCACCAGCGGGTACAATTGGCTCGCCACTGGCGTGCGACGACTGGGCCCTGGCCGCACCTGCCTGGCCAGCCATAACCCGAGCAGGCAGGTGCACGCTGGCCCGCTCTTGGGCTCCGCCTGCATCCAAGCGCAGGATCAGCACTCGAAATGCATTCCCGACCAGCCACCGCCAGGTGCTCCACCTGGATGCAGTCGGCTGCTGTGGCGAGGGATCCTTTGTGCTTGCGCGGCAGGAGCGGAGGCGAGACTGCCCTCTTTCAGGTGCAGGAGAGCGGCTGCAGTCTGCTCAGCGTCAGACTCTGTTTTTGGATGTCAGCAGCGCCACTGAGGCCTTTCTTCCACCTCTCTCTACATGTCTCCTCCTCGCCATCACTCCTCCTCCATCTGCTTTCCTTCTTCGCTTCCCCAGCGTCTCACCTTGCTGTGCCTACCCCTATGACCCATGAATTCACGAACATGAACCCAGCGCTTTGCCATAATGAAGGCCGGACATCGTTCTCCTCCCGATGTCACTTGTACCAAAAAGGAGCATTGTCATGTGTTCGACACGGTCCCACGCTTTCATAGCCATCCACAGCGGGCAATCGCAGAGATCAGCTGCTCCCTCATGCCTCGCCTGCTCAATGCAGAATCTCAGGGAGGAACAAGGATGACACTCGAGCGCAACTCTGCAGTCGAGTCTGATGCCGCTGTGTGTGCCCAAAGCGCGCCGACAGTTTTCTTTAGAGCGCATGACTTGGACGATCGCGCAACTCCAAATCAAGGTCGCCAGCATCCGAATCTGACGATCAAGAGCTCCTAGAGGTAGATGTGAGGCATTCTGGACTACGCAAACCCTGGGAACAGATTTCATGGCTATCATCGCTGACCGATCAGGTCCCGAGCGTTATCGAGCGGAGCCGCCACGTACCGCATGCCGGACACCCACCAATAATGCTCTCAACCTGCAATCTGCCGGCCTCAAGTCCCCCGCATCAACCTGACTCGTTTTCTGCCTTGGTTCGATCGAACCTGTGACTATAGCTCTTCAGTCCCATCCGACATGGTAGCCAAGGCACTTGCCAAGAATGCTCATTGTAGCGAGCTGTCCATGTAATCTCTGCTGTTTCTTGTATACGCTGTTGGGCAACGTCCAACAGGTATGAAGGTTCGAAGGGTTGTGCAGCTCGAGTTCTTCATCGAGCTTAGAATGCCGACCGATTACAGACAGGTTTTCGTTCTCACATTTACACCAACATTCGGATATCTTGAGCTGACAAACCTGTATCCTGGACTGCCAGTCAAGAAACTTCGTGTGAAGCTGTGGCCCATGTGTCATGAGCATGCGTGTTCCCCGACTGAAACTACTTGTTGTCTGCCTAACATGTTATAGCTCGTGGTTCTGTGGTCCGTCCCTGTCTCGAAGACACCATATCTCCTTTTCGCACTACCTGTTTACCGCCCTGCATCTCGCAGATTCTTTAGGATTGGCGGGAAATGTTTGCCCTCGCAGGTGGCCCGGCAATTTGATACACTCTGCGCAACTTAGACCCTCCCGCTTGAACTGAAACGGGAATAATTAGAGGAAATGCAGGAAACTCCCTTCTGGGAGGCTTGTGGGACTACAAGCATCCCATCGCCGAGGTAACATCCCACCGCGGTACTGGGCGCTTTCCGCCGAGAGACTGCAATCGTACACCCAGCTCCTGTTCGATCGACTTGAATAGGCGCATTTAGATTGACTGGCGCCATGTATAGAGCCGACAGGGGCTCGTACGACGATTCTGGGCGGAAAGGATTCCGTGGGACCGAGGAGAACAGCAAGACCAGGCTGTGCACCAGGTGCGCGCCATGCCCACTCCAGGCCAGCACGCAGCATTGCCCGCGCAGTCTGATGCACATGCGCCTCCGCAGCCTGCTCTGCGCTGCCCCTCATACCCATCGGAACCCACCCCCCGGCACTGCAAGAGCAGGTGGCTAGAAGGCAACTGCAGGTTTGGCAATCGCTGCAACTTTGCACACGGCGAGGCGGAGCTTCGAGGGCTCCCCCCACGCTCCCGTGGCCCATCAGGGGGGCCATACTCCCAGGTGGGGCCTGGCGCGGGACCAGGCACATGGCAGGGCCACCAGCAAACCCATGGGCCTGGGTCGAACAGCTCGTCTGGGACCCCGGCCGCAGACCATGCTGCCAAACCGGAGAAGATGACCGACAGGGAGGTGTGGGTAGCTTCCGGCTGTCCTGTCGCCGGACCAAATGGGTGGACGCAGTACCAGGTGAACATCGTAGTGGGCTGGGGACCTGCGCCGGCGTGTTGCCTTGTACCGTTGCCAATCGAGGTCGCCATGCAGGGTCCATGACTCCTCCTGTCTGGCCAGCCACCGGGCCCACAAGACTTTCTGGGCACTGCATCGTTAAGTGGCAAATGGGCTATTACTTGTTTATTTACCAGGTGCCCCGCCCCGTTCCTCCACAACCACCGTAGACGCCCGACGGCGAGCACTACTTCCACCACCGAGAACGGAACGAGACGCAGTGGGATCCGCCCGCCGGGTGGACAGGCACGACATGAGGTGCCGGTAGCCTGCCCCTCCCTTGTGGGAGATGTAGTAGAAGATGTGAATGGACCTGTTCGCCTTGACCAGCATGGATGTTAGTCACTGTGCCATCGTGCCACGTGACCCTCGGGACCCAGATGAGGGGCATTTGTCGCCCTGACAACATCTTCGAGCGTTTGACCGGGCAGGGTGCAAGGTGCCCTGGGGTTTCATGCCAATGGATGTTCGGCAGGGCAATGAAACCATTGCCCGGTGCACACTGGCGCATGCATTTAGGGATACAAGGTGACGTGAGCGAGGGGCGGTGGGCAGAGCGGTGCGCAAACAGCATGCGGCAATTTTCCCTCGCACAGATGGGGAGGTCGTTCCAGCTCAAAAGCACAGACCTGCCACAGTGGTACGCTCAGGGCCCGCCCCGGCTGGTCCCTCCCGCGCAGCGCCATGCCCCTGAGCTCTGCCGTGCGGACCAGCCTCAGAGCTTGGCCTGCGCCACCGGGGTGTCTGCCGGAGGGTCTGCCGCCTCGGCGCCCTCCCCGGGGCAGACGTAGGCAACCAGCGCAGTGATGTCATCCATCTTGCCGCCGAAGAACCTGCGACGGGCGAGGGACGGGGTGCGGTCAGGATGAGAAGCGAGGGGTCTGGGGATTCACACCATCCAGGGCAATGGCAGGGCAGGATCGGGGTCAACACAGACCCGCCCCCCAAATCCAAGTCCACGCACCTGTACCCGCGCTGCTGCGCGCCGTAGGCGAATGGAGACAGGTGCGTTTGGTCCCCGGCGCGCTGCCGCGCAAACTGCGCCAGTGCGGCGGCCGCCTCGCCGGGCGTGGCCCCGCGCTTGCGCTGCGCGGCCACCAGCGAGACCGCCTCGTCGGGGTACACGTTGTCAAACACGCCGTCGGTGGCCAGCACCAGCACGTCGCCCTCGTACGTCTTCAGGGAGAAGCGCTGTTGTGAAGGGAGGGGGGTAGGTCGGGAGGTAAGGCATGGTGGCATGGGGGAGCGATTGGAGTTGGTGTGAGCTCATGGCCACTGGGCCATCACGATCCGCAGCAGCTCCCTCAGGCAGGCCGGCGCCTCCAGGATCCTCTGCTCCTCTCATCATCCCCCTCCGTCCACGACAAACCTGTGCAGCGCTGGGGAAGTCGGACATCGAGTCGGGGGACCCGATCTGGAAGGGGAAGTTGAAGTCGTGTTGCTGCTGTGGGGACATGAAGGCCAGCTCGTCCCCCCGCACGATCATGAACCCTGGCGGGAGGAAAGGGAGGAGAGGAGGGATCGTGAGGCGGGCTGACGAGTGGTTGCCACACAGAGGTCCCCCCTCGAGGCTCCCCTCCCGTGCAACCAAAGCACTCGGCACCACCACCCTTCTCAGCAGCTCGACCCCTCGCACCCGAGTCCCCCAGGTTGGCGGCATGCAGCTCATTGCCCTCGATGACCAGAATGCAGGCGGTGCAGGACCCACGGGCCGCCGTGGCCGCATGCGCCAGGGTCAAAATCTCCGCAGGGGCGCTCGGGCCTGTGCGCGGGGGGTTGTGAGTGGAAGTTTGGACAATCATCCTGGCTGGGGGTGCAGTGAGGCTGTAGGGTCAAGTACAAGCAGACAGCGTTCATCTGGATTGATAATGCTGCCCATGGGCTGTGCTGGGCGCATGCCGGGAGCGTGGAGTGGCAGGGTGCCGCACGGCGGAGCGAGACTCAGCATGCGCCTGCCGCTGGACCCGCGCTGCCGGTCACAAGCCATTGTGTTCCATCGTCCCCGCACCACGGAGTCTCCATCTGTCATTGATCGACTGCAGGACCCCCTCCTTCTCGTCAGACTCCGGGCCCCTCCCTCACACACACACACACAACACACCCACCGGCCTTGACAGAGTTGCAGGCCACTTGCGCGTGGCCCATGAGCTCGCGCGAGTAGAGGCCCGGGTCCACGCCGACCTCGGCCCAGCCGCCCACGCCGTCGGCCACACCCACCGCCGTGCCCTGGTCGCCGATGAAGTAGGCGTCCTCCCCTCCCCGGTCCTCCTTGGCGGGGTGGGGGATCATCACGGCCGCGGAGCGCAGGCGCAGGCCCGGGAGGGCGGCGCCGCGGGCTGCCGCGTCACCTGCGCTGCTGGAGATCGGGGAGGACTGGGAGCCACGCAGCGCGTCGCCCGTGCCGGCGTGCGCCAGCGTGGACCGGCGCGCGTTCAGCTGGGACTGCGCAGTGTTAGTAGGAGGGCGTGAGTTGACGTGGGTCTGTGGGCACATGGTTGAAGCCAGCAGGCCCGCTGGCGTGTGCAGACAGCATGGTAACACCCTCCCTCCACCTGGGCAGGCAGTTTTGCCAGAGAGCCTACCCCTCCCATGAGCCCTCTCCATCCACCCCACCTCTATCCCTCACCTGCGCCATCCACACTCCCGCGGTGAGGGCCGTGGCCCCCGCCACGAACGCCGCGGGCCTCTTTGCCAGAGCCCGGGCTAGTTTATGGAGCGAGGCCGTGAGCATCGGAGGCCGGGCGGGCGAGCTCCGGACTGTCATACACTGGACACACTGGCCTTGGAGCGTCGCAAGCCGGGCCAGCATGGACGGCCGGGGTGTGGAGAACCCTGACCTCAATCTGATTTCAGGAGCGTCAGCGCTTCTGAGTACAAGGGGATCGTGGCGTCTGGCCGGAATCGGGTGAGCGTGGGTCAGGGCCTATCTCACACCAGGAGTGTGGCCTCTCCAGAGGAAGAAGATGTGCCCGATCGAGGTAGTATTTCGATGTATTTGGTTTCGAAGTGATAGTCAGAACGGATGGAGTGTGTGACAACCAAGCAGGATGGTCGAAGGTGGATCGCTTCCCAAATGCATCCAGCGTGGAATGAGTTTGCAAGCTTGGGCACTCCACTTGGCGCTCGCACTCTCTACGGCATCAGGCGCTTGAGCGACTTTCGTCGATGGCTAGCGGTTCCTGAATAATCCTGCTCCACGTAAATGTAATGCATCGGAACTGATGTGCATCAGCCTGCCGCGATGAGTGACCTGCTGGACGATCGAGCGGGGGTGGAGGAGGTGACAGAGAAGGAGCGACCCGCCGGCTCTGAGGATGAGGACGAGGACGAAGATGAGGACTTTGAGGATGGGGACGAGACCAAGGAAGGAGCTTCGGGCCAGGACAGCAGCGAAGAAGAGGAGGTGCGCCCCCTGGTTGCGGGTGGTCTGGTGTAGCACTGCCCATGGTTGGGCTTCCTGAGGCCTGCGACACCCCCGAGACGGTACGCGTGCCTGCCTTCCCACTACAGGGTCCCGATGACTACGATTACGACGATAAGTTCCTAGTGCGAGAGGACGAGGACGAGGATGGCGATGGTGAACCTCGAGGTCAAGTAGCTTGCCCATGTTACCTTATGCTGCGGCGAGGCTCTTGTCCTGTGAGACCTGGGGATAATCGTGGTAGAAGTTTCATGCATTCTGAGAGGGGTGATCAGGTTGGTATGGGTCTTCAGCCCCCCTCCCGGCCCATGCCCGCCGCTGGCACAGGCGCAGCAGAGGGCGAGGCCCAGCCCCCCGCCGGCGCCGCCAAGCACGCCAAGAAGAAACGACGGCACCGGGAGCTTGTGCTGGAGGACGACGACTACGACCTGCTGGAAGAGAACACGGGGATCCGGAGAGCCCGCCCCGCCGCCCATCGCCGCATCAAGAAAGCGCGGGATGCGGACCGGGGCCTGGGCCGCGAGGGCGGCGCCCAGGCCCTGCAGGAGGAGCTCTTTGGCGCCGAGCTGGAAGGTGAGCCTATGAAATGGAGGGAAAATGGGGGGGAGGGGATTTGTTGCTGGCGGCTTGAAGTAAGATGGAGAGTGTCTAAGGGAAAGCAACTTCAACTGCATGCGACCATCCTGCATGAAGGAGATGGCTGGCAATGCCCAGGGCACCGCAGTACCGCTGCGGCACTGCGTGGGCATGCACAGGATTTAAAGCACTCGAACTCACCGCCGCCCCCCCTCCGCAGACCTTGAGGATGAGGACGCGGAGGCCGCGGGCTCCGCGCCCACTGCGCCCCCGGGCCGCGCCGCACCTGGGCCTGGCGCCCGCGCCGGGGACGAATTCGATGCGGAGGAGGAGGACGAGGACGACTGGATCGTGGACGACTTCGAGGGCGCCGAGGACGAGGGCGCCGCGGCCGCGGCGGGCGCGGGGCGGCGCCGCCGCCGCCGCGCCATACGCGAGGGCGTGCCCGACATTGACCCCGACGCCCTGGACGTGAGCGCTCAGTGAGGGGGAGAGGCGAGTTTTGTCTGGATGTGAGGACGCGGCGAGAGGGCGAGGGCAAGTTGACGTGCTGGCGCATGCGGGGTACAGATTTGACGATCTGTTCTCGATCTGGGCGGCAGGAGATCTGCATCTCGTCCCCGCCCTCCGCCAGAGTGCCACCCCACGCCTTGGGGGCCGGCTTTCCGGGGGTGTGCCCCAGGGTTCTCGGGTGCTCACCAGCTGATGCCCTTGCTCATGCTCCCCCCTCTCCCAAAACCTGCCGCAGGAGGCCAACGACATCTTCGGGGACGTGTCGGACCTGCTGGCGATGTACGAGGACCGCAAGGCGGCCGGGGCCCGGGAGGCCGGGGAGGAGGCGCTGGACGAGGGTGCCGAGGAGGTGGATGCCGAGGAATTCAGCGATGAGGAGGTCGCCGAGGCCCTGAGGCTGCAGCGTGTGAGACGCGCGGGCAGGGCGGGGGTTCGGGGGGGAGGGCGGTGCACGCACGAGTGCGCACCGACACCGAGCAAACACCCCACACACAAACACGCAGGAGGAGCGGCGGCGCGGGTCGGCGGCGCGGCGCATGGAGCGCGCGGTCGACCCCTCCCTGCTCGAGCGCCACTTCCTGACGGCGCGCGACGACGCCATCCGCGACGCGGACCTGCCGGAGCGCCTGCAGCTGGCGGACGACCCCACGCCGCGCGACTGGGACCTGGGCGCCTGCGCGGCCTGGGTCACGGCGCGGCTGGCGGAGGACCCGGGCGTGGCGGGGCAGCTGGTGCGCGCCGGAGTGCGCGAGGTGGAGGGCCCGCCCCCGGCCTGGCATGGCGGCGAGGCCTGGCGCGCCGGCGAGCTGGAGGGCGGCCTGCGCTCCACCGCCGACCGGCGCGGGCTGTATGCAGGGCACGAACGTGGCGAGGAGGGCGCGGCGCGCGGCCTGCCCCCCGGCGCGCTGCCCGCGCTGAACGATGCGGTGGCGGCGGCGCTGGAGGAGGTGTACCATCGCCACCGCGAGGTGCCCACCATTGGCATGTACGCCAAGGAGCGCGTGGCGGAGCTCCTGGTCCTGCGCCGCACCGACGAGCCCTACTTCACCAAGGAGTGCGCGGGTTGTTTCTCCTTGGTGGTGGGGGAGGCAGTTGATGGGGAGGGGGGGGTGAGCACTCCTCTGCCGAGTTCCCTACACGATGATCACCAGCAGGGGGCACGCCAGGCTTGCCGTCGGCCGACGAGTACCACCCCGCTCGACCAGCGCCCCGCGCATCCCTCCTCCACTCCTTTCCCCCCCCTCGCAGGGACGAGGCCAGCCGGACGTACCCGGCCGGCAGCATCCAGCCGCGCGACCGCGTCATCCGGCGCTGGGACGTGCTGCACGCCGTGCACGACCTGGCGCGGCGCTGGCGCGCGCTGGCGCGCCTGCGCGCAGCACGCGCGGCCGCGTACGAGGCGGCGCTGGCGTCCGCGAGCGACGCGGACGAGGCGGCCGGCATCTCGCAGTGCCTGGAGCGCCTGGCAGAGGCCCAGGACCGGGAGGGCGTGGAGGACGTGGACGCGCGCTTCCGCCAGCTGACGCTGCGCGGAGATGCCGGTGCGCCGGCCGCGCCGCGCCTGGACGACGCAGGCGGCGACGCGGCCTCGGCGGCGCGCCGCCCGCGCGCCGCGCAGAAAGCCGGCGGCTACGACCTGCTGCGCCGCGCGGGGCTGGCGGCCGCGGTGCCGCGCTTCGCCTTCACCTCCGCCCAGCTGGCAGAGTACCTGGCGCAGGGCTTCGTGCCGGCGGGCGCCGAGCCGCCGGACCCCCCCGTATCGCCCGCGGAGTTCGCCCTGGAGTACCTGGCCCCCGACCTGGGCTTCGCCAGCGGCGAGGCGGCGCTGGGCGGCATCGTGCGCGCCGCGGCGGCACAGCTGGCGGCGGAGCCGGTGGTGCGCGCGCACGCGCGCGCGCACCACTGGCGCGCCTGCACGCTGTCCACCTTCCCCACGCCCGCGGGGGAGGGCGCGCTGGAGCCCACCCACCCGCTGGCGCTGGCCAAGCGCCTGCGCGGCAAGCCGCTAGCATCCTTCGCCGGCTCCGACCTGTACGCGCGGGTGGCCGCCGCGGAGCGCGCGGGCCTGGTCACCGTGAGCCTGGACGTGGCGGGGGGCGCGGGCGCGCTGACCGCCGCGCTGGAGGCGGTGTACCTGTCGGGCCGACTGGCGCCCGTGGCGCGCGAGTGGGAGGCGCTGCGCCTGCGCGTGCTGCGCCTGGCGCTGGGCGAGCTGAGCGAGGCGCGGCTGGCGGCCGAGGCGCGCGGCCGGCTGGCGCGGGAGGCGCGCGCCGCGCTGGCCCGCGCCTACGCGGACGCGGTCTGGGCACTGGCCTCGCGCGCGCCGGCGCGCGCGCTGGTCCCCGCCGCCGCCGGCGAGGAGGACGAGGAGGTGCCGGAGGGCGAGCGGCGCGTGGTGGGCGCGGTATGGGGCCCGGGCACGCCGCCCACGACCCTGGTGGCACTGGACCCGGCCGGCGCGCTGGTGGACTGGCTGCACTGCCCGCAGTGGAGCGGCGCGGTGCCGCGGCGCCGTGGCGCGGCCGGCCCCTCCGACGACCCCTTCGCGGACCCGCGGCGCGCGGGCGACGCCGCGCGCGTGCGCGCCTTCCTGGAGGCCCACGACCCGCACCTGCTGGCCGTGGGCGCAGGACATCCCGAGGCGCGCGGCCTGCACGCTGACCTGGCGGGCGTGCTGGACAGCGTGCTGGTGCACGCCCCCGGGTCACGCCTGGCATCGGGCCTGGCCCTGGTCTGGGCCGACGAGCGCGTGGCAGCGGCCTGGGAGGGCAGCGCGGCGGCGCACGCGGAGCTGCCGACCGCGGCGGGGGTGGTGCGCCGCGCGCTGGCGCTCGGCCGCTCGCTGCTGGACCCGCTGGCCTCGCTGGCCGCGCTGGCGGGGGGCGCGGGCGCGGCGCGCGCGTCGCGCTCCCTCCACCTGCACCCGCTGCAGGGCGAGCTGGGCGAGGCGGCGCGCGACGCGGCGCTGGACGCCGCGCTGGCCGCCGCCGCCGCGCAGGTGGGCGTGGACGTCAACGCGCTGGCGGCGGCACCGTGGCGCGGCGCGGTGCT